>NW_026040089.1:52500-58235 GCF_023375975.1 Astyanax mexicanus | reverse complement strand
TGTGCTTAAGTGCGGGGTGCCAAGGTTAACTGGTGCGCCGGGACCTCCAGGCCTGGTTCCCCCCCCGGATGGGTGGAGGAGTGAGGCCCAGGACTGGGCGGAGGACTGAGGCCAAGGGCTGGGTGATTCCTCCAGGGGCTGGTTCCCCAGGGGACTGGCTGAGGACTGAGGCCCAGCGACTGGGTGAGTCCTCCAGGGCTGGTTCCCCAGGGGACTGGCTGAGGACTGAGGCCCAGCGACTGGGTGAGTCCTCCAGGGCTGGTTCCCCAGGGGACTGGCTGAGGACTGAGGCCCAGGGACTGGGTGAGTCCTCCAGGGCTGGTTCCCCAGGGGACTGGCTGAGGACTGAGGCCCAAGGACTGGGTGAGTCCTCCAGGGCTGGTTCCCCAGGGGATTGGCTGAGGACTGAGGCCCAGGCCTGGGTGAGTCCTCCAGGGCTGGTTCCCCAGGGGATTGGCTGAGGACTGAGGCCCAAGGACTGGGTGAGTCCTCCAGGGCTGGTTCCCCAGGGGATTGGCTGAGGACTGAGGCCCAGGCCTGGGTGAGTCCTCCAGGGCTGGTTCCCCAGGGGATTGGCTGAGGACTGAGGCCCAAGGACTGGGTGAGTCCTCCAGGGCTGGTTCCCCAGGGGATTGGCTGAGGACTGAGGCCCAGGCCTGGGTGAGTCCTCCAGGGCTGGTTCCCCAGGGGATTGGCTGAGGACTGAGGCCCCAGGGCTGGGTGGAGGACTGAGGCCCAGGCCTGGGTGAGTTCAGCTTGGTCTACCAGTGGAAGGTGCGAAAAGTCGAAAAAAAAAAATAAATGACTAAGTCCAACTTGGTCTACCACTGGTTGGTGCGAAAACCTGAAAAAAATGACTAAGTCCAACTTGGTCTACCAGTGGTAGGCTCGAAAAGTTGAAAAAAAATGACTAAGTCCAACTTGGTCTACCAGTGGTAGGCTCGAAAAGTCGAAAAAATGACTAAGTCCAACTTGGTCTACCAGTGGTAGGCTCGAAAAGTCGAAAAAATGACTAAGTCCAACTTCGTCTACCAGTGGTAGGCTCGAAAAGTCGAAAAAATGACTAAGTCCAACTTGGTCTACCAGTGGTAGGCTCGAAAAGTCGAAAAAATGACTAAGTCCAACTTGGTCTACCAGTGGTAGGCTCGAAAAGTTGAAAAAATGACTAAGTCCAACTTGGTCTACCAGTGGTAACTCTGAAAAGTCGAAAAAATGACTAAGTCCAACTTGGTCTACCAGTGGTAGCTCTGAAAAGTCGAAAAAATGACTAAGTCCAACTTGGTCTACCAGTGGTAGCTCTGAAAAGTCGAAAAAATGACTAAGTCCAACTTGGTCTACCAGTGGTAGGCTCGAAAAGTTGAAAAAAATAACTAAGTCCAACTTGGTCTACCAGTGGTAGCTCTGAAAAGTCGAAAAATGACTAAGTCCAACTTGGTCTACCAGTGGTAGGCTCGAAAAGTCGAAAAAATGACTAAGTCCAACTTGGTCTACCAGTGGTAGGCTCGAAAAGTTGAAAAAATGACTAAGTCCCATTTGGTCTACCAGTGGTAGCTCTGAAAAGTCGAAAAAATGACTAAGGTCCAACTTGGTCTACCAGTGGTAGGCTCGAAAAGTTGAAAAAATGACTAAGTCCAACTTGGTCTACCAGTGGTAGCTCTGAAAAGTCGAAAAAATGACTAAGTCCAACTTGGTCTACCAGTGGTAGGCTCGAAAAGTTGAAAAAATAACTAAGTCCAACTTGGTCTACCAGTGGTAGCTCTGAAAAGTCGAAAAAATGACTAAGTCCAACTTGGTCTACCAGTGGTAGGCCCGAAAAAGCTGAAAAAATGACTAAGTCCAACTTGGTCTACCAGTGGTAGGCTCGAAAAGTTGAAAAAATGACTAAGTCCCATTTGGTCTACCAGTGGTAGCTCTGAAAAGTCGAAAAAATGACTAAGTCCAACTTGGTCTACCAGTGGTAGGCTCGAAAAGTCGAAAAAATGACTAAGTCCAACTTGGTCTACCAGTGGTAGGCTCGAAAAGTTGAAAAAATGACTAAGTCCAACTTGGTCTACCAGTGGTAGGCCCGAAAAAGCTGAAAAAATGACTAAGTCCCACTCGGTCTACCAGTGGTAGGTCGAAAAAGTGCGAAATTTTTCTAAGTCCCCACTTTTGGTCTACCATTTCACGCCAAAAACTAGTGAGGGTGGCGAGCTCCAGGATTTCTGACCCCCTTCGCCCGACTCCCTTGCCCGACGAAGGTGCACTCCGGTCGGCCTCGGAGCGAGTTCGCCCGCGCTCTGGAGGATTTTTCGTCGGGGGGTTTTTCAAAGGGGTGCCGTCGGACTGTTGAGGAGAGTGGCAATGACTAGGGGTCCAAGCACTGGAGATGATTCTCCATTCATTTCTAAGCATGGCAGAGCTTAAATAAAGCCCCAATAATGGTTCCAAAGTGGATTTTTGGACACTATAACACGGACCCGATCCTACCCGACCAAGAAGCTCCGCAGGTCGGCCTCCGTCCCGCCCCCCGCCCCCCAGGCGGTACGGAGGAAAAACCAAACTTCCAGAGACGGTTCCAGGGGGGGTATCTCTTTCATTATTTTGACCCGATCGAATGGACTACCGAGCCCCGCCTGGGTAGGCAACCGCGCGGCCCTCCGTGGCCACTGTGCGCGGTGCGTTCCTACCCGACCCAGCGGGTTAGCCTCCAGGGGGGTCCTCCGTCAGGGGGAGGACCTTTCCGAACCTATCCGAGGGAGTCGTAGACGGCCCGTCTATATCTCAATCTGCCCTACACGATAACCGGTCGGCCCGGAGCCGTCGGACTCGGATGCCTCGGTGGTCCTCGCGTCCAACCGAGCTCCAGCACCCGGCTTCAAAAAGCTCCGGACCCCCGGTTTCGGAACGAGCGTTTCCTTGTTATCCCCGAAGCAAGCGGGAACTCGCGCAGCGGAGTTGCCACACTAATTTCCACTGGGAGCAATGAGGGGTGAGCTCGGACGAGCCCTCTCCGCCCGTCCCCCCCCTCCCCGGGGGGTCCTTCGGACGGTACGGGGCCGATCCCTCTCCCCTCTAAGAACCAATGGTTTTTTCTGTGACAAAAACCACTCGCAGCAACCTGGTTGATCCTGCCAGTAACATATGCTTGTCTCAAAGATTAAGCCATGCAGGTCTAAGTGCACACGGAAGGTACAGTGAAACTGCGAATGGCTCATTAAATCAGTTATGGTTCCTTTGATCGCTCCACACGTTACTCGGATAACTGTGGTAATTCCAGAGCTAATACATGCAAACGAGCGCTGACCGGTCCTCTCTCGGGGGGGCCGGGATGCGTGCATTTATCAGACCCAAAACCCACCCGGGGGGACCCGCGAGGGTTTCCCCCGGCCCTTTGGTGACTCTAGATAACCTCGGGTCGATCGCGCGCCCACCGCGGCGGCGACGTCTCATTCGAATGTCTGCCCTATCAGCTGTCGATGGTAGCATAGGGGGCTACCATGGTGACCACGGGTAACGGGGAATCAGGGTTCGATTCCGGAGAGGGAGCCTGAGAAATGGCTACCACATCCAAGGAAGGCAGCAGGCGCGCAAATTACCCATTACCGACACGGTGAGGTAGTGACGAAAAATAACGATGCAGGTCTCTTTCGAGGCCCTGTAATCGGAATGAACGTATCCTAAACACATGGGTGAGGACCCATTGGAGGGCAAGTCTGGTGCCAGCAGCCGCGGTAATTCCAGCTCCAATAGCGTATATTAAATTTGCTGCAGTTAAAAAGCTCGTAGTTGGACTTCGGGAGTGGGCTGGCGGTCCGCCGCGAGGCGAGCTACCGCCTGTCCCAGACCCTGCCTCCCGGCGCCCCCCGGATGCCCTTGGTTGGGTGTCCGGTCCTCAGGGGTCCGGAGCGTTTACTTTGAAAAAATCAGAGTGTTCAAAGCGGGCACCAAACTCGCCTGAATGCCTGAGCTAGGAATAATGGAATAGGACTCCGGTTCTATTTTGTGGGTTTCCTGAACCAGGGCCATGATTAAGAGGGACGGCCGGGGGCATTCGTATTGCGCCGCTAGAGGTGAAATTCTTGGACCGGCGCAAGACGGACGAAAGCGAAAGCATTTGCCAAGAATGTTTTCATTAATCAAGAACGAAAGTCGGAGGTTCGAAGACGATCAGATACCGTCGTAGTTCCGACCGTAAACTATGCCGACCCGCGATCCGGCGGCGTTATTCCCATGACCCGCCGGGCAGCGTGCGGGGAAACCAGAGTCTTTGGGTTCCGGGGGGAGTATGGTTGCAAAACTGAAACTTAAAGGAATTGACGGAAGGGCACCACCAGGAGTGGAGCCTGCGGCTTAATTTGACTCAACACGGGGAACCTCACCCGGCCCGGACACGGAAAGGATTGACAGACTGATGGCTCTTTCTCGATTCTGTGGGTGGTGGTGCATGGCCGTTCTTAGTTGGTGGAGTGATTTGTCTGTTAATTCCGATAACGAACGAGATTCCTTCGTGCTAAATAGTTACGCGGCCCCCCGCGGTCGCGGTTAACTTCTTAGAGGGACCAGTGGCGTATAGCCACGCGAGATGGAGCAATAACAGGTCTGTGATGCCCTTAGATGTCCGGGGCTGCACGCGCGCCACAATGGCCGGGCCAGCGTGTGCCTACCCTACGCCGAGAGGCGCGGGTAATCCGCTTAAACCCGTTCGTGACGGGGATTGGGGATTGCAATTATTCCCCATGAACGAGGAATTCCCAGTAAGTGCGGGTCATCAGCTCGCGCTGATTAAGTCCCTGCCCTTTGTACACACCGCCCGTCGCTACTACCGATTGGATGGTTATGTGAGGTCCTCGGATCGGCCACGCCGGGGCTCCTTCGCGGGGCCTTGGTGCTGTGCTGAAAAGTCGATCGAACTTGATCATCTAGAGGAAGTAAAAGTCGTAACAAGGTTCCGTAGGTGAACCTGCGGAAGGATCATTACCGGGACTTGGGTTGGTAGTGTCTCCCAGTAGGCGCGACTCCCATTTCCACAAACAAAAAATGTTCAAGCCACGGCCCGACGTTGGGAACTACAGGGATTCCCTTCGGCCTTTTAATGACTTGATCGAAAAACGGTGTCCTGAGCAAAAAACGTGTTTTACGGCCAAAGGGAGACGGGTACCTGGCCCCCGAAGTCCGTCTGCGGGGTTTCTTACTCCGGAGGCGGCTCGGCGGCGCGGTTTGATGACCCCAGAGTTCGCTTAGGCGTTCCGGGGCGCCCGTACCCGCGGCTGCCGTAAAACATTATTTCAAACCGTCACTTTTTGTGTCTGTTGGTTACATGGCTTCGAAACAAAAACAACCATAAAGAGTACAACTCTTAGCGGTGGATCACTTGGCTCGTGCGTCGATGAAGAACGCAGCCAGCTGCGAGAACTAATGTGAATTGCAGGACACATTGATCATCGACACTTTGAACGCACATTGCGGCCCCGGGTCAATCCCGGGGCCACGCCTGTCTGAGGGTCGCTATTCCAATCTATCGGACCTTTTCGTTCCGTCTCCCTCTTCCCTCCGGGGAAGAGTTAAGAGACGGTTCGAGGGGACCGCGGCTGGAGGTTCGCAGGTGCCCGATCCGAGGCGCCTTCGTCTTCCTAAAAGCAGACTCGGTCAGGTTCCCTTCTCGTTCGGGACTCGACAAAAGCCGCTCGACGGGCTTGATCGCGGGGGAAAAGACTTTCGTCCACCCCTCTCGCCTTCGTCTCCGTTGCCCAGCG
>NW_026040089.1:42500-45000 GCF_023375975.1 Astyanax mexicanus | reverse complement strand
TCCTCCGTCAGGGGGAGGACCTTTCCGAACCTATCCGAGGGAGTCGTAGACGGCCCGTCTATATCTCAATCTGCCCTACACGATAACCGGTCGGCCCGGAGCCGTCGGACTCGGATGCCTCGGTGGTCCTCGCGTCCAACCGAGCTCCAGCACCCGGCTTCAAAAAGCTCCGGACCCCCGGTTTCGGAACGAGCGTTTCCTTGTTATCCCCGAAGCAAGCGGGAACTCGCGCAGCGGAGTTGCCACACTAATTTCCACTGGGAGCAATGAGGGGTGAGCTCGGACGAGCCTCTCCGCCCGTCCCCCCCTCCCCGGGGGGTCCTTCGGACGGTACGGGGCCGATCCCTCTCCCCTCTAAGAACCAATGGTTTTTTCTGTGACAAAAACCACTCGCAGCAACCTGGTTGATCCTGCCAGTAACATATGCTTGTCTCAAAGATTAAGCCATGCAGGTCTAAGTGCACACGGAAGGTACAGTGAAACTGCGAATGGCTCATTAAATCAGTTATGGTTCCTTTGATCGCTCCACACGTTACTCGGATAACTGTGGTAATTCCAGAGCTAATACATGCAAACGAGCGCTGACCGGTCCTCTCTCGGGGGGGCCGGGATGCGTGCATTTATCAGACCCAAAACCCACCCGGGGGGACCCGCGAGGGTTTCCCCCGGCCCTTTGGTGACTCTAGATAACCTCGGGTCGATCGCGCGCCCACCGCGGCGGCGACGTCTCATTCGAATGTCTGCCCTATCAGCTGTCGATGGTAGCATAGGGGGCTACCATGGTGACCACGGGTAACGGGGAATCAGGGTTCGATTCCGGAGAGGGAGCCTGAGAAATGGCTACCACATCCAAGGAAGGCAGCAGGCGCGCAAATTACCCATTACCGACACGGTGAGGTAGTGACGAAAAATAACGATGCAGGTCTCTTTCGAGGCCCTGTAATCGGAATGAACGTATCCTAAACACATGGGTGAGGACCCATTGGAGGGCAAGTCTGGTGCCAGCAGCCGCGGTAATTCCAGCTCCAATAGCGTATATTAAATTTGCTGCAGTTAAAAAGCTCGTAGTTGGACTTCGGGAGTGGGCTGGCGGTCCGCCGCGAGGCGAGCTACCGCCTGTCCCAGACCCTGCCTCCCGGCGCCCCCCGGATGCCCTTGGTTGGGTGTCCGGTCCTCAGGGGTCCGGAGCGTTTACTTTGAAAAAATCAGAGTGTTCAAAGCGGGCACCAAACTCGCCTGAATGCCTGAGCTAGGAATAATGGAATAGGACTCCGGTTCTATTTTGTGGGTTTCCTGAACCAGGGCCATGATTAAGAGGGACGGCCGGGGGCATTCGTATTGCGCCGCTAGAGGTGAAATTCTTGGACCGGCGCAAGACGGACGAAAGCGAAAGCATTTGCCAAGAATGTTTTCATTAATCAAGAACGAAAGTCGGAGGTTCGAAGACGATCAGATACCGTCGTAGTTCCGACCGTAAACTATGCCGACCCGCGATCCGGCGGCGTTATTCCCATGACCCGCCGGGCAGCGTGCGGGGAAACCAGAGTCTTTGGGTTCCGGGGGGAGTATGGTTGCAAAACTGAAACTTAAAGGAATTGACGGAAGGGCACCACCAGGAGTGGAGCCTGCGGCTTAATTTGACTCAACACGGGGAACCTCACCCGGCCCGGACACGGAAAGGATTGACAGACTGATGGCTCTTTCTCGATTCTGTGGGTGGTGGTGCATGGCCGTTCTTAGTTGGTGGAGTGATTTGTCTGGTTAATTCCGATAACGAACGAGATTCCTTCGTGCTAAATAGTTACGCGGCCCCCCGCGGTCGCGGTTAACTTCTTAGAGGGACCAGTGGCGTATAGCCACGCGAGATGGAGCAATAACAGGTCTGTGATGCCCTTAGATGTCCGGGGCTGCACGCGCGCCACAATGGCCGGGCCAGCGTGTGCCTACCCTACGCCGAGAGGCGCGGGTAATCCGCTTAAACCCGTTCGTGACGGGGATTGGGGATTGCAATTATTCCCCATGAACGAGGAATTCCCAGTAAGTGCGGGTCATCAGCTCGCGCTGATTAAGTCCCTGCCCTTTGTACACACCGCCCGTCGCTACTACCGATTGGATGGTTATGTGAGGTCCTCGGATCGGCCACGCCGGGGCTCCTTCGCGGGGCCTTGGTGCTGTGCTGAAAAGTCGATCGAACTTGATCATCTAGAGGAAGTAAAAGTCGTAACAAGGTTTCCGTAGGTGAACCTGCGGAAGGATCATTACCGGGACTTGGGTTGGTAGTGTCTCCCAGTAGGCGCGACTCCCATTTCCACAAACAAAAAATGTTCAAGCCACGGCCCGACGTTGGGAACTACAGGGATTCCCTTCGGCCTTTTAATGACTTGATCGAAAAACGGTGTCCTGAGCAAAAAACGTGTTTTACGGCCAAAGGGAGACGGGTACCTGGCCCCCGAAGTCCGTCTGCGGGGTTTCTTACTCCGGAGGCGGCTCGGCGGCGCGG
>NW_026040089.1:35000-37500 GCF_023375975.1 Astyanax mexicanus | reverse complement strand
GTCAAAGAGCACAGGAGTGACTGGGGACCTGGCTCTGTCTCCCGACTCTATGGATACAAGAGACATAAGGGCACTACTTGTAGTTTGGACACAAGGACTGAGGGTCAGGAATCTGAGCCAGTATTGAGAGTCCCGGTGAATGGCCTCCTTGGAATCTACAGGAGCTTGGCAGCGGAGATGATTGATGCGGCCAGATCTTCCAAGGACCAACACATCTCAGTCCTTAAATTGTGGCTCGAGGGGGCAGCTGAGTGGCCCGCTCGTCTTGAAGCTGCAGCCCGGTCAGTACTCCGGATGCTTGGGGGTGTTGAGAAGAAGGGCTGTGTGAAACGCCTTGTCTCACGTAAGTCACTTAAGGTGCGGGTGACTGGCACCAGAAGGTCAGATAGGGCGAAGGTAAGAACAGCTACCTTCAGCAGGTGCCAACAGCTTTTTAGGAGCGACCCAGCCCGCCTAGCAAAAGAAATCCTAGACGGAACTGTCTCAGCCGTCTGCCCCATTTCCCTCACAGCTGTTGAGGCCGCGTATAAAGTTAAATGGGAGGTTCCAGGATTCTTTGGTGGGCTGGGAAGGTTCCTGACCGAGAGAGACGCGGATAACAGTCCCTTTGAATCAGCTCTCACGACGGCGGAGGTATTGGAGAACCTTCGAGCCATGTCGAGCGATTCCGCACCAGGCCCCGATGGTATAAAAAAGCAGTTCTTGCTTGACTGGGATCCTAAGTGCGAGACGGTCACATGTATGTTCAACGTGTGGATGTTCACCGGAGTTGTACCGGTGTGCTTTAAGCGGTGTCGAACGGTATTGATTCCCAAGACTGGGAACGGGGCGGCGACGGAGATCGGCAGTTGGCGGCCGATCACCATCGGTTCCACAGTCTTGAGGCTCTTCACAAAGGTGATCCACAGTAGACTCGTGAGAGGGTGCTCGGTTCACTGCCGTCAGAGGGGGTTTATCAACGCCCCCGGCTGTTCTGAGAACATTGAGGTTCTGCAAGGTCTCATAAGACGGAGCACAGAAGAGCACAGCCAACTTGCAGTGGTATTTATCGACATCGCTAAGGCATTCGACTCTGTCTCTCATGAACATATCTGGTATGTTCTACAGGAGAGAGGTGTGGATACCCACATGATAGGAGTGATCCGCGACTCCTACGAACAAAGTGTGACCAAGATTGAAATCGGAGACCAGTCCACCTCCGAGATCTCTCTCAGAGTGGGTGTCAAGCAGGGAGACTCCTTGTCACCATTGCTCTTTAACTTGGCAATGAACCCCCTCATTGCATACTTGGAAACCCAAGGACAGGGATTCAGTGTGCTAGACACAACACTTTCTGTGTTGGCGTTCGCAGATGACTTGGTGGTGGTATCTGATTCATGGCAGGGAATGGCCTCCAACCTGCAAATCCTTGAAGATTTCTGCCGGCGCGGGGGGCTGAGGCTTCAGCCCTCCAAGTGTCACGGTTTTCTGATGTCCTATAAGTCCAGGGTGCGGTGCCTCAATAGTTGCCCGCCGTGGAGAGTAGAAGGGGCGGCTCTCCATATGACTGGTCCCGGAGAGGCAGTGAGGTACCTGGGCATTTCGGTGTCACCCTGGCTCGGATTGAAGAAGCCTGACATAGTTGGTCGGATTTCTGATTGGGTAGGCAGGATTGGAAAAGCCAAACTCAAGCCGACTCAGAAGGTCTCCATTCTGATTAGGCATGCCATACCTCGGGTCATTTACGCTGCCGATCACTGCGATCTTGGTTTAGTCACTCTGAATGCCGCGGATGGGATAATCAGGAAGGCTGTGAAGAACTGGCTGCATCTTCCTATGTCGACCTGTGACGGACTTTTATACGCACAGCACAAGGATGGTGGCCTTGGCGTGCAGAAACTAGCCCGTCTCATCCCATCCATCCAAGCCAGGCGTTTGTACCGCCTGGCTGGGTCATCGGATGTTACTACCAGAAGTCTCATGAGCACAGAGAAGGCGTTTTCCAAGTTCAAAGCAGTTTGGAAGAGGGCTGGAGGCATCCTTGAAGACCTGCCGAGTTTCAGCTCTGCAGGTGCTCAGGTTCCGAAGGGCGAGTCATCCAGCCCCGTGATCCAGCGATGCCTGAAACCGTGTGACTGGAGGAAGGAGGAATTTCTCAAGTGGGCTAGTCTACCGGTCCAAGGGGTGGGTGTGCGTGGGTTTGGTGGTAGCAGTGCCAGTAATGCTTGGCTCGCCGTTCCCACTGGGATGCGGCAGCGACATTACATTGCGGCGCTGATGCTCCGGGCTAACGTGTACCCTACCTTGGAGTTTAGGAGTAGGGGGAGGGCCAAGATATCCTCTCTCTGTAGGCGATGCTCCTTGAGTCTGGAATCCGCCTCTCATATCCTGAGTGTCTGCCCGTCCACTCAGAGGTCCAGGATTAGAAGGCACCACAGAGTTTGTGACCTCCTTGCTGCCGAAGCAGAGCGATGGGACTGGGATGTTCACCGGGAAAAGTCCTTCAGGGCGGCCAATGGCG
>NW_026040089.1:27500-30000 GCF_023375975.1 Astyanax mexicanus | reverse complement strand
ACTAAGTCCAACTTGGTCTACCAGTGGTAGGCCCGAAAAAGCTGAAAAAATGACTAAGTCCAACTTGGTCTACCAGTGGTAGGCTCGAAAAGTTGAAAAAATGACTAAGTCCCATTTGGTCTACCAGTGGTAGCTCTGAAAAGTCGAAAAAATGACTAAGTCCAACTTGGTCTACCAGTGGTAGGCTCGAAAAGTCGAAAAAATGACTAAGTCCAACTTGGTCTACCAGTGGTAGGCTCGAAAAGTTGAAAAAATGACTAAGTCCAACTTGGTCTACCAGTGGTAGGCCCGAAAAAGCTGAAAAAATGACTAAGTCCCACTCGGTCTACCAGTGGTAGGTCGAAAAAGTGCGAAATTTTTCTAAGTCCCCACTTTTGGTCTACCATTTCACGCCAAAAACTAGTGAGGGTGGCGAGCTCCAGGATTTCTGACCCCCTTCGCCCGACTCCCTTGCCCGACGAAGGTGCACTCCGGTCGGCCTCGGAGCGAGTTCGCCCGCGCTCTGGAGGATTTTTCGTCGGGGGGTTTTTCAAAGGGGTGCCGTCGGACTGTTGAGGAGAGTGGCAATGACTAGGGGTCCAAGCACTGGAGATGATTCTCCATTCATTTCTAAGCATGGCAGAGCTTAAATAAAGCCCCAATAATGGTTCCAAAGTGGATTTTTGGACACTATAACACGGACCCGATCCTACCCGACCAAGAAGCTCCGCAGGTCGGCCTCCGTCCCGCCCCCCGCCCCCCAGGCGGTACGGAGGAAAAACCAAACTTCCAGAGACGGTTCCAGGGGGGGTATCTCTTTCATTATTTTGACCCGATCGAATGGACTACCGAGCCCGCCTGGGTAGGCAACCGCGCGGCCCTCCGTGGCCACTGTGCGCGGTGCGTTCCTACCCGACCCAGCGGGTTAGCCTCCAGGGGGGTCCTCCGTCAGGGGGAGGACCTTTCCGAACCTATCCGAGGGAGTCGTAGACGGCCCGTCTATATCTCAATCTGCCCTACACGATAACCGGTCGGCCCGGAGCCGTCGGACTCGGATGCCTCGGTGGTCCTCGCGTCCAACCGAGCTCCAGCACCCGGCTTCAAAAAGCTCCGGACCCCCGGTTTCGGAACGAGCGTTTCCTTGTTATCCCCGAAGCAAGCGGGAACTCG
This sequence comes from Astyanax mexicanus, assembly GCF_023375975.1. NCBI lineage: Eukaryota > Metazoa > Chordata > Actinopteri > Characiformes > Acestrorhamphidae > Astyanax > Astyanax mexicanus. Next base: position 28,851 of record NW_026040089.1, on the reverse strand, counting down.
CGCAGCGGAGTTGCCACACTAATTTCCACTGGGAGCAATGAGGGGTGAGCTCGGACGAGCCTCTCCGCCCGTCCCCCCCTCCCCGGGGGGTCCTTCGGACGGTACGGGGCCGATCCCTCTCCCCTCTAAGAACCAATGGTTTTTTCTGTGACAAAAACCACTCGCAGCAACCTGGTTGATCCTGCCAGTAACATATGCTTGTCTCAAAGATTAAGCCATGCAGGTCTAAGTGCACACGGAAGGTACAGTGAAACTGCGAATGGCTCATTAAATCAGTTATGGTTCCTTTGATCGCTCCACACGTTACTCGGATAACTGTGGTAATTCCAGAGCTAATACATGCAAACGAGCGCTGACCGGTCCTCTCTCGGGGGGGCCGGGATGCGTGCATTTATCAGACCCAAAACCCACCCGGGGGGACCCGCGAGGGTTTCCCCCGGCCCTTTGGTGACTCTAGATAACCTCGGGTCGATCGCGCGCCCACCGCGGCGGCGACGTCTCATTCGAATGTCTGCCCTATCAGCTGTCGATGGTAGCATAGGGGGCTACCATGGTGACCACGGGTAACGGGGAATCAGGGTTCGATTCCGGAGAGGGAGCCTGAGAAATGGCTACCACATCCAAGGAAGGCAGCAGGCGCGCAAATTACCCATTACCGACACGGTGAGGTAGTGACGAAAAATAACGATGCAGGTCTCTTTCGAGGCCCTGTAATCGGAATGAACGTATCCTAAACACATGGGTGAGGACCCATTGGAGGGCAAGTCTGGTGCCAGCAGCCGCGGTAATTCCAGCTCCAATAGCGTATATTAAATTTGCTGCAGTTAAAAAGCTCGTAGTTGGACTTCGGGAGTGGGCTGGCGGTCCGCCGCGAGGCGAGCTACCGCCTGTCCCAGACCCTGCCTCCCGGCGCCCCCCGGATGCCCTTGGTTGGGTGTCCGGTCCTCAGGGGTCCGGAGCGTTTACTTTGAAAAAATCAGAGTGTTCAAAGCGGGCACCAAACTCGCCTGAATGCCTGAGCTAGGAATAATGGAATAGGACTCCGGTTCTATTTTGTGGGTTTCCTGAACCAGGGCCATGATTAAGAGGGACGGCCGGGGGCATTCGTATTGCGCCGCTAGAGGTGAAATTCTTGGACCGGCGCAAGACGGACGAAAGCGAAAGCATTTGCCAAGAATGTTTTCATTAATCAAGAACGAAAGTCGGAGGTTCGAAGACGATCAGATACCGTCGTAGTTCCGACCGTAAACTATGCCGACCCGCGATCCGGCGGCGTTATTCCCATGACCCGCCGGGCAGCGTGCGGGGAAACCAGAGTCTTTGGGTTCCGGGGGGAGTATGGTTGCAAAAC
>NW_026040089.1:15000-20000 GCF_023375975.1 Astyanax mexicanus | reverse complement strand
GGTAGCTCTGAAAAGTCGAAAAAATGACTAAGTCCAACTTGGTCTACCAGTGGTAGCTCTGAAAAGTCGAAAAAATGACTAAGTCCAACTTGGTCTACCAGTGGTAGGCTCGAAAAGTTGAAAAAATAACTAAGTCCAACTTGGTCTACCAGTGGTAGCTCTGAAAAGTCGAAAAAATGACTAAGTCCAACTTGGTCTACCAGTGGTAGGCTCGAAAAGTCGAAAAAATGACTGTCCAACTTGGTCTACCAGTGGTAGGCTCGAAAAGTTGAAAAAATGACTAAGTCCCATTTGGTCTACCAGTGGTAGCTCTGAAAAGTCGAAAAAATGACTAAGTCCAACTTGGTCTACCAGTGGTAGGCTCGAAAAGTTGAAAAAATGACTAAGTCCAACTTGGTCTACCAGTGGTAGCTCTGAAAAGTCGAAAAAATGACTAAGTCCAACTTGGTCTACCAGTGGTAGGCTCGAAAAGTTGAAAAAATAACTAAGTCCAACTTGGTCTACCAGTGGTAGCTCTGAAAAGTCGAAAAAATGACTAAGTCCAACTTGGTCTACCAGTGGTAGGCCCGAAAAAGCTGAAAAAATGACTAAGTCCAACTTGGTCTACCAGTGGTAGGCTCGAAAAGTTGAAAAAATGACTAAGTCCCATTTGGTCTACCAGTGGTAGCTCTGAAAAGTCGAAAAAATGACTAAGTCCAACTTGGTCTACCAGTGGTAGGCTCGAAAAGTCGAAAAAATGACTAAGTCCAACTTGGTCTACCAGTGGTAGGCTCGAAAAGTTGAAAAAATGACTAAGTCCAACTTGGTCTACCAGTGGTAGGCCCGAAAAAGCTGAAAAAATGACTAAGTCCCACTCGGTCTACCAGTGGTAGGTCGAAAAAGTGCGAAATTTTTCTAAGTCCCCACTTTTGGTCTACCATTTCACGCCAAAAACTAGTGAGGGTGGCGAGCTCCAGGATTTCTGACCCCCTTCGCCCGACTCCCTTGCCCGACGAAGGTGCACTCCGGTCGGCCTCGGAGCGAGTTCGCCCGCGCTCTGGAGGATTTTTCGTCGGGGGGTTTTTCAAAGGGGTGCCGTCGGACTGTTGAGGAGAGTGGCAATGACTAGGGGTCCAAGCACTGGAGATGATTCTCCATTCATTTCTAAGCATGGCAGAGCTTAAATAAAGCCCCAATAATGGTTCCAAAGTGGATTTTTGGACACTATAACACGGACCCGATCCTACCCGACCAAGAAGCTCCGCAGGTCGGCCTCCGTCCCGCCCCCCGCCCCCCAGGCGGTACGGAGGAAAAACCAAACTTCCAGAGACGGTTCCAGGGGGGGTATCTCTTTCATTATTTTGACCCGATCGAATGGACTACCGAGCCCGCCTGGGTAGGCAACCGCGCGGCCCTCCGTGGCCACTGTGCGCGGTGCGTTCCTACCCGACCCAGCGGGTTAGCCTCCAGGGGGGTCCTCCGTCAGGGGGAGGACCTTTCCGAACCTATCCGAGGGAGTCGTAGACGGCCCGTCTATATCTCAATCTGCCCTACACGATAACCGGTCGGCCCGGAGCCGTCGGACTCGGATGCCTCGGTGGTCCTCGCGTCCAACCGAGCTCCAGCACCCGGCTTCAAAAAGCTCCGGACCCCCGGTTTCGGAACGAGCGTTTCCTTGTTATCCCCGAAGCAAGCGGGAACTCGCGCAGCGGAGTTGCCACACTAATTTCCACTGGGAGCAATGAGGGGTGAGCTCGGACGAGCCTCTCCGCCCGTCCCCCCCTCCCCGGGGGGTCCTTCGGACGGTACGGGGCCGATCCCTCTCCCCTCTAAGAACCAATGGTTTTTTCTGTGACAAAAACCACTCGCAGCAACCTGGTTGATCCTGCCAGTAACATATGCTTGTCTCAAAGATTAAGCCATGCAGGTCTAAGTGCACACGGAAGGTACAGTGAAACTGCGAATGGCTCATTAAATCAGTTATGGTTCCTTTGATCGCTCCACACGTTACTCGGATAACTGTGGTAATTCCAGAGCTAATACATGCAAACGAGCGCTGACCGGTCCTCTCTCGGGGGGGCCGGGATGCGTGCATTTATCAGACCCAAAACCCACCCGGGGGGACCCGCGAGGGTTTCCCCCGGCCCTTTGGTGACTCTAGATAACCTCGGGTCGATCGCGCGCCCACCGCGGCGGCGACGTCTCATTCGAATGTCTGCCCTATCAGCTGTCGATGGTAGCATAGGGGGCTACCATGGTGACCACGGGTAACGGGGAATCAGGGTTCGATTCCGGAGAGGGAGCCTGAGAAATGGCTACCACATCCAAGGAAGGCAGCAGGCGCGCAAATTACCCATTACCGACACGGTGAGGTAGTGACGAAAAATAACGATGCAGGTCTCTTTCGAGGCCCTGTAATCGGAATGAACGTATCCTAAACACATGGGTGAGGACCCATTGGAGGGCAAGTCTGGTGCCAGCAGCCGCGGTAATTCCAGCTCCAATAGCGTATATTAAATTTGCTGCAGTTAAAAAGCTCGTAGTTGGACTTCGGGAGTGGGCTGGCGGTCCGCCGCGAGGCGAGCTACCGCCTGTCCCAGACCCTGCCTCCCGGCGCCCCCCGGATGCCCTTGGTTGGGTGTCCGGTCCTCAGGGGTCCGGAGCGTTTACTTTGAAAAAATCAGAGTGTTCAAAGCGGGTACCAAACTCGCCTGAATGCCTGAGCTAGGAATAATGGAATAGGACTCCGGTTCTATTTTGTGGGTTTCCTGAACCAGGGCCATGATTAAGAGGGACGGCCGGGGGCATTCGTATTGCGCCGCTAGAGGTGAAATTCTTGGACCGGCGCAAGACGGACGAAAGCGAAAGCATTTGCCAAGAATGTTTTCATTAATCAAGAACGAAAGTCGGAGGTTCGAAGACGATCAGATACCGTCGTAGTTCCGACCGTAAACTATGCCGACCCGCGATCCGGCGGCGTTATTCCCATGACCCGCCGGGCAGCGTGCGGGGAAACCAGAGTCTTTGGGTTCCGGGGGGAGTATGGTTGCAAAACTGAAACTTAAAGGAATTGACGGAAGGGCACCACCAGGAGTGGAGCCTGCGGCTTAATTTGACTCAACACGGGGAACCTCACCCGGCCCGGACACGGAAAGGATTGACAGACTGATGGCTCTTTCTCGATTCTGTGGGTGGTGGTGCATGGCCGTTCTTAGTTGGTGGAGTGATTTGTCTGGTTAATTCCGATAACGAACGAGATTCCTTCGTGCTAAATAGTTACGCGGCCCCCCGCGGTCGCGGTTAACTTCTTAGAGGGACCAGTGGCGTATAGCCACGCGAGATGGAGCAATAACAGGTCTGTGATGCCCTTAGATGTCCGGGGCTGCACGCGCGCCACAATGGCCGGGCCAGCGTGTGCCTACCCTACGCCGAGAGGCGCGGGTAATCCGCTTAAACCCGTTCGTGACGGGGATTGGGGATTGCAATTATTCCCCATGAACGAGGAATTCCCAGTAAGTGCGGGTCATCAGCTCGCGCTGATTAAGTCCCTGCCCTTTGTACACACCGCCCGTCGCTACTACCGATTGGATGGTTATGTGAGGTCCTCGGATCGGCCACGCCGGGGCTCCTTCGCGGGGCCTTGGTGCTGTGCTGAAAAGTCGATCGAACTTGATCATCTAGAGGAAGTAAAAGTCGTAACAAGGTTTCCGTAGGTGAACCTGCGGAAGGATCATTACCGGGACTTGGGTTGGTAGTGTCTCCCAGTAGGCGCGACTCCCATTTCCACAAACAAAAAATGTTCAAGCCACGGCCCGACGTTGGGAACTACAGGGATTCCCTTCGGCCTTTTAATGACTTGATCGAAAAACGGTGTCCTGAGCAAAAAACGTGTTTTACGGCCAAAGGGAGACGGGTACCTGGCCCCCGAAGTCCGTCTGCGGGGTTTCTTACTCCGGAGGCGGCTCGGCGGCGCGGTTTGATGACCCCGAGTTCGCTTAGGCGTTCCGGGGCGCCCGTACCCGCGGCTGCCGTAAAACATTATTTCAAACCGTCACTTTTTGTGTCTGTTGGTTACATGGCTTCGAAACAAAAACAACCATAAAGAGTACAACTCTTAGCGGTGGATCACTTGGCTCGTGCGTCGATGAAGAACGCAGCCAGCTGCGAGAACTAATGTGAATTGCAGGACACATTGATCATCGACACTTTGAACGCACATTGCGGCCCCGGGTCAATCCCGGGGCCACGCCTGTCTGAGGGTCGCTATTCCAATCTATCGGACCTTTTCGTTCCGTCTCCCTCTTCCCTCCGGGGAAGAGTTAAGAGACGGTTCGAGGGGACCGCGGCTGGAGGTTCGCAGGTGCCCGATCCGAGGCGCCTTCGTCTTCCTAAAAGCAGACTCGGTCAGGTTCCCTTCTCGTTCGGGACTCGACAAAAGCCGCTCGACGGGCTTGATCGCGGGGGAAAAGACTTTCGTCCACCCCTCTCGCCTTCGTCTCCGTTGCCCAGCGATGGGTCTCGGAGGCCGGCTTTCCACACACCGTCCTCTACCGTTCCTCGTTCCGGCGAGGGGAGAGGTGGCGGCGATCCGTGGAGAGACGTCGTAGCGACGGCTGCCGGTGGGTTTTACCCTCTCTGGCTGCCCGTTACGCGCGCCGTCTCTCCGTCGGCGGATCTCCGTCCTCCCTCTCCTTTTCGTTCGGGCCGAGAGCGCGGCAAAAGAGAGGTTGGTAGGATAGCTCCGGTAGAAGGCGAAGAGGGGGGCTTAAGTTTTTTTCTTCCCGTTTTCATCCTTCGTCCTCCGGCCGAATCGAACCTCCCCGTCTCGAAAGGGTTCCTCCGAATGGTTTCCAGCCAGACCGCGAGGGGTGGTTCCCGCCCTCCCTCGCGGCGGCGTACGCCTGGCGACGACAGCCCTTCGAGCGCGACCTCAGATCAGACGAGACGACCCGCTGAATTTAAGCATATTACTAAGCGGAGGAAAAGAAACTAACAAGGATTCCCCTAGTAGCGGCGAGCGA
>NW_026040089.1:5000-10000 GCF_023375975.1 Astyanax mexicanus | reverse complement strand
AGGCCCAGGGCTGGGTGGAGGACTGAGGCCCAGGCCTGGGTGAGTTCAGCTTGGTCTACCAGTGGAAGGTGCGAAAAGTCGAAAAAAAAAAATAAATGACTAAGTCCAACTTGGTCTACCACTGGTTGGTGCGAAAACCTGAAAAAAATGACTAAGTCCAACTTGGTCTACCAGTGGTAGGCTCGAAAAGTTGAAAAAAAATGACTAAGTCCAACTTGGTCTACCAGTGGTAGGCTCGAAAAGTCGAAAAAATGACTAAGTCCAACTTGGTCTACCAGTGGTAGGCTCGAAAAGTCGAAAAAATGACTAAGTCCAACTTCGTCTACCAGTGGTAGGCTCGAAAAGTCGAAAAAATGACTAAGTCCAACTTGGTCTACCAGTGGTAGGCTCGAAAAGTCGAAAAAATGACTAAGTCCAACTTGGTCTACCAGTGGTAGGCTCGAAAAGTTGAAAAAATGACTAAGTCCAACTTGGTCTACCAGTGGTAACTCTGAAAAGTCGAAAAAATGACTAAGTCCAACTTGGTCTACCAGTGGTAGCTCTGAAAAGTCGAAAAAATGACTAAGTCCAACTTGGTCTACCAGTGGTAGCTCTGAAAAGTCGAAAAAATGACTAAGTCCAACTTGGTCTACCAGTGGTAGGCTCGAAAAGTTGAAAAAATAACTAAGTCCAACTTGGTCTACCAGTGGTAGCTCTGAAAAGTCGAAAAAATGACTAAGTCCAACTTGGTCTACCAGTGGTAGGCTCGAAAAGTCGAAAAAATGACTGTCCAACTTGGTCTACCAGTGGTAGGCTCGAAAAGTTGAAAAAATGACTAAGTCCCATTTGGTCTACCAGTGGTAGCTCTGAAAAGTCGAAAAAATGACTAAGTCCAACTTGGTCTACCAGTGGTAGGCTCGAAAAGTTGAAAAAATGACTAAGTCCAACTTGGTCTACCAGTGGTAGCTCTGAAAAGTCGAAAAAATGACTAAGTCCAACTTGGTCTACCAGTGGTAGGCTCGAAAAGTTGAAAAAATAACTAAGTCCAACTTGGTCTACCAGTGGTAGCTCTGAAAAGTCGAAAAAATGACTAAGTCCAACTTGGTCTACCAGTGGTAGGCCCGAAAAAGCTGAAAAAATGACTAAGTCCAACTTGGTCTACCAGTGGTAGGCTCGAAAAGTTGAAAAAATGACTAAGTCCCATTTGGTCTACCAGTGGTAGCTCTGAAAAGTCGAAAAAATGACTAAGTCCAACTTGGTCTACCAGTGGTAGGCTCGAAAAGTCGAAAAAATGACTAAGTCCAACTTGGTCTACCAGTGGTAGGCTCGAAAAGTTGAAAAAATGACTAAGTCCAACTTGGTCTACCAGTGGTAGGCCCGAAAAAGCTGAAAAAATGACTAAGTCCCACTCGGTCTACCAGTGGTAGGTCGAAAAAGTGCGAAATTTTTCTAAGTCCCCACTTTTGGTCTACCATTTCACGCCAAAAACTAGTGAGGGTGGCGAGCTCCAGGATTTCTGACCCCCTTCGCCCGACTCCCTTGCCCGACGAAGGTGCACTCCGGTCGGCCTCGGAGCGAGTTCGCCCGCGCTCTGGAGGATTTTTCGTCGGGGGGTTTTTCAAAGGGGTGCCGTCGGACTGTTGAGGAGAGTGGCAATGACTAGGGGTCCAAGCACTGGAGATGATTCTCCATTCATTTCTAAGCATGGCAGAGCTTAAATAAAGCCCCAATAATGGTTCCAAAGTGGATTTTTGGACACTATAACACGGACCCGATCCTACCCGACCAAGAAGCTCCGCAGGTCGGCCTCCGTCCCGCCCCCCGCCCCCCAGGCGGTACGGAGGAAAAACCAAACTTCCAGAGACGGTTCCAGGGGGGGTATCTCTTTCATTATTTTGACCCGATCGAATGGACTACCGAGCCCGCCTGGGTAGGCAACCGCGCGGCCCTCCGTGGCCACTGTGCGCGGTGCGTTCCTACCCGACCCAGCGGGTTAGCCTCCAGGGGGGTCCTCCGTCAGGGGGAGGACCTTTCCGAACCTATCCGAGGGAGTCGTAGACGGCCCGTCTATATCTCAATCTGCCCTACACGATAACCGGTCGGCCCGGAGCCGTCGGACTCGGATGCCTCGGTGGTCCTCGCGTCCAACCGAGCTCCAGCACCCGGCTTCAAAAAGCTCCGGACCCCCGGTTTCGGAACGAGCGTTTCCTTGTTATCCCCGAAGCAAGCGGGAACTCGCGCAGCGGAGTTGCCACACTAATTTCCACTGGGAGCAATGAGGGGTGAGCTCGGACGAGCCTCTCCGCCCGTCCCCCCCTCCCCGGGGGGTCCTTCGGACGGTACGGGGCCGATCCCTCTCCCCTCTAAGAACCAATGGTTTTTTCTGTGACAAAAACCACTCGCAGCAACCTGGTTGATCCTGCCAGTAACATATGCTTGTCTCAAAGATTAAGCCATGCAGGTCTAAGTGCACACGGAAGGTACAGTGAAACTGCGAATGGCTCATTAAATCAGTTATGGTTCCTTTGATCGCTCCACACGTTACTCGGATAACTGTGGTAATTCCAGAGCTAATACATGCAAACGAGCGCTGACCGGTCCTCTCTCGGGGGGGCCGGGATGCGTGCATTTATCAGACCCAAAACCCACCCGGGGGGACCCGCGAGGGTTTCCCCCGGCCCTTTGGTGACTCTAGATAACCTCGGGTCGATCGCGCGCCCACCGCGGCGGCGACGTCTCATTCGAATGTCTGCCCTATCAGCTGTCGATGGTAGCATAGGGGGCTACCATGGTGACCACGGGTAACGGGGAATCAGGGTTCGATTCCGGAGAGGGAGCCTGAGAAATGGCTACCACATCCAAGGAAGGCAGCAGGCGCGCAAATTACCCATTACCGACACGGTGAGGTAGTGACGAAAAATAACGATGCAGGTCTCTTTCGAGGCCCTGTAATCGGAATGAACGTATCCTAAACACATGGGTGAGGACCCATTGGAGGGCAAGTCTGGTGCCAGCAGCCGCGGTAATTCCAGCTCCAATAGCGTATATTAAATTTGCTGCAGTTAAAAAGCTCGTAGTTGGACTTCGGGAGTGGGCTGGCGGTCCGCCGCGAGGCGAGCTACCGCCTGTCCCAGACCCTGCCTCCCGGCGCCCCCCGGATGCCCTTGGTTGGGTGTCCGGTCCTCAGGGGTCCGGAGCGTTTACTTTGAAAAAATCAGAGTGTTCAAAGCGGGCACCAAACTCGCCTGAATGCCTGAGCTAGGAATAATGGAATAGGACTCCGGTTCTATTTTGTGGGTTTCCTGAACCAGGGCCATGATTAAGAGGGACGGCCGGGGGCATTCGTATTGCGCCGCTAGAGGTGAAATTCTTGGACCGGCGCAAGACGGACGAAAGCGAAAGCATTTGCCAAGAATGTTTTCATTAATCAAGAACGAAAGTCGGAGGTTCGAAGACGATCAGATACCGTCGTAGTTCCGACCGTAAACTATGCCGACCCGCGATCCGGCGGCGTTATTCCCATGACCCGCCGGGCAGCGTGCGGGGAAACCAGAGTCTTTGGGTTCCGGGGGGAGTATGGTTGCAAAACTGAAACTTAAAGGAATTGACGGAAGGGCACCACCAGGAGTGGAGCCTGCGGCTTAATTTGACTCAACACGGGGAACCTCACCCGGCCCGGACACGGAAAGGATTGACAGACTGATGGCTCTTTCTCGATTCTGTGGGTGGTGGTGCATGGCCGTTCTTAGTTGGTGGAGTGATTTGTCTGGTTAATTCCGATAACGAACGAGATTCCTTCGTGCTAAATAGTTACGCGGCCCCCCGCGGTCGCGGTTAACTTCTTAGAGGGACCAGTGGCGTATAGCCACGCGAGATGGAGCAATAACAGGTCTGTGATGCCCTTAGATGTCCGGGGCTGCACGCGCGCCACAATGGCCGGGCCAGCGTGTGCCTACCCTACGCCGAGAGGCGCGGGTAATCCGCTTAAACCCGTTCGTGACGGGGATTGGGGATTGCAATTATTCCCCATGAACGAGGAATTCCCAGTAAGTGCGGGTCATCAGCTCGCGCTGATTAAGTCCCTGCCCTTTGTACACACCGCCCGTCGCTACTACCGATTGGATGGTTATGTGAGGTCCTCGGATCGGCCACGCCGGGGCTCCTTCGCGGGGCCTTGGTGCTGTGCTGAAAAGTCGATCGAACTTGATCATCTAGAGGAAGTAAAAGTCGTAACAAGGTTTCCGTAGGTGAACCTGCGGAAGGATCATTACCGGGACTTGGGTTGGTAGTGTCTCCCAGTAGGCGCGACTCCCATTTCCACAAACAAAAAATGTTCAAGCCACGGCCCGACGTTGGGAACTACAGGGATTCCCTTCGGCCTTTTAATGACTTGATCGAAAAACGGTGTCCTGAGCAAAAAACGTGTTTTACGGCCAAAGGGAGACGGGTACCTGGCCCCCGAAGTCCGTCTGCGGGGTTTCTTACTCCGGAGGCGGCTCGGCGGCGCGGTTTGATGACCCCGAGTTCGCTTAGGCGTTCCGGGGCGCCCGTACCCGCGGCTGCCGTAAAACATTATTTCAAACCGTCACTTTTTGTGTCTGTTGGTTACATGGCTTCGAAACAAAAACAACCATAAAGAGTACAACTCTTAGCGGTGGATCACTTGGCTCGTGCGTCGATGAAGAACGCAGCCAGCTGCGAGAACTAATGTGAATTGCAGGACACATTGATCATCGACACTTTGAACGCACATTGCGGCCCCGGGTCAATCCCGGGGCCACGCCTGTCTGAGGGTCGCTATTCCAATCTATCGGACCTTTTCGTTCCGTCTCCCTCTTCCCTCCGGGGAAGAGTTAAGAGACGGTTCGAGGGGACCGCGGCTGGAGGTTCGCAGGTGCCCGATCCGAGGCGCCTTCGTCTTCCTAAAAGCAGACTCGGTCAGGTTCCCTTCTCGTTCGGGACTCGACAAAAGCCGCTCGACGGGCTTGATCGCGGGGGAAAAGACTTTCGTCCACCCCTCT
>NW_026040088.1:20000-58793 GCF_023375975.1 Astyanax mexicanus | reverse complement strand
TATAACCCTAACCCTAACCCTAACCCTAACCCTAACCCTAACCCTAACCCTAACCCTAACCCTAACCCTAACCCTAACCCTAACCCAACCTAACCCTAACCCTAACCCTAACCCTAACCCTAACCCTAACCCTAACCCCTAACCCTAACCCTAACCCTAACCCTAACCCTAACCCTAACCCTAACCCTAACCCTAACCCTAACCCTAACCCTAACCCTAACCCTAACCTAACCCTAACCCTAACCCTAACCCAACCTAACCCTAACCCTAACCCTAACCCTAACCCTAACCCTACCCCTAACCCTAACCCTAACCCTAAACCCTAACCCTAACCCTAACCCTAACCTAACCCTAACCCTAACCCTAACCCTAACCCTAACCCTAACCCTAACCCTAACCCTAACCCTAACCCCTAACCCTAACCCTAACCCTAACCCTAACCCTAACCCTAACCCTAACCCTAACCCTAACCCCTAACCCTAACCCTAACCCTAACCCTAACCCTAACCCTAACCCTAACCCTAACCCTAACCCCTAACCTAACCCTAACCCTAACCCTAACCCTAACCCTAACCCTAACCCTAACCCTAACCCTAACCCTAACCCTAACCCTAACCCTAACCCTAACCCTAACCCTAACCCTAACCTAACCCTAACCCTAACCCTAACCCTAACCCTAACCCTAACCCTAACCCTAACCCTAACCCTAACCCCTAACCCTAACCCTAACCCTAACCCTAACCCTAACCCTAACCCTAACCCTAACCCTAACCCTAACCCTAACCCTAACCCTAACCCTAACCCTAACCCTAACCCTAACCCTAACCCTAACCCTAACCCTAACCCTAACCCTAACCCTAACCCTAACCCTAACCCTAACCCTAACCCTAACCCTAACCCTAACCCTAACCCTAACCCTAACCCTAACCCTAACCCTAACCCTAACCCTAACCCTAACCCTAACCCTAACCCCTAACCCTAACCCTAACCCTAACCCTAACCCTAACCCTAACCCTAACCCTAACCCTAACCCTAACCCTAACCCTAACCCTAACCCTAACCCTAACCCTAACCCTAACCCTAACCCTAACCCTAACCCTAACCCTAACCCTAACCCTAACCCTAACCCTAACCCTAACCCTAACCCTAACCCTAACCCTAACCCTAACCCTAACCCTAACCCTAACCCTAACCCTAACCCTAACCCTAACCCTAACCCTAACCCTAACCCTAACCCTAACCCTAACCCTAACCCTAACCCTAACCCTAACCCTAACCCTAACCCTAACCCTAACCCTAACCCTAACCCTAACCCTAACCCTAACCCTAACCCTAACCCTAACCCTAACCCTAACCCTAACCCTAACCCTAACCCTAACCCTAACCCTAACCCTAACCCTAACCCTAACCCTAACCCTAACCCTAACCCTAACCCTAACCCTAACCCTAACCCTAACCCTAACCCTAACCCTAACCCTAACCCTAACCCTAACCCTAACCCTAACCCTAACCCTAACCCTAACCCTAACCCTAACCCTAACCCTAACCCTAACCCTAACCCTAACCCTAACCCTAACCCTAACCCTAACCCTAACCCTAACCCTAACCCTAACCCTAACCCTAACCCTAACCCTAACCCTAACCCTAACCCTAACCCTAACCCTAACCCTAACCCTAACCCTAACCCTAACCCTAACCCTAACCCTAACCCTAACCCTAACCCTAACCCTAACCCTAACCCTAACCCTAACCCTAACCCTAACCCTAACCCTAACCCTAACCCTAACCCTAACCCTAACCCTAACCCTAACCCTAACCCTAACCCTAACCCTAACCCTAACCCTAACCCTAACCCTAACCCTAACCCTAACCCTAACCCTAACCCTAACCCTAACCCTAACCCTAACCCTAACCCTAACCCTAACCCTAACCCTAACCCTAACCCTAACCCTAACCCTAACCCTAACCCTAACCCTAACCCTAACCCTAACCCTAACCCTAACCCTAACCCTAACCCTAACCCTAACCCTAACCCTAACCCTAACCCTAACCCTAACCCTAACCCTAACCCTAACCCTAACCCTAACCCTAACCCTAACCCTAACCCTAACCCTAACCCTAACCCTAACCCTAACCCTAACCCTAACCCTAACCCTAACCCTAACCCTAACCCTAACCCTAACCCTAACCCTAACCCTAACCCTAACCCTAACCCTAACCCTAACCCTAACCCTAACCCTAACCCTAACCCTAACCCTAACCCTAACCCTAACCCTAACCCTAACCCTAACCCTAACCCTAACCCTAACCCTAACCCTAACCCTAACCCTAACCCTAACCCTAACCCTAACCCTAACCCTAACCCTAACCCTAACCCTAACCCTAACCCTAACCCTAACCCTAACCCTAACCCTAACCCTAACCCTAACCCTAACCCTAACCCTAACCCTAACCCTAACCCTAACCCTAACCCTAACCCTAACCCTAACCCTAACCCTAACCCTAACCCTAACCCTAACCCTAACCCTAACCCTAACCCTAACCCTAACCCTAACCCTAACCCTAACCCTAACCCTAACCCTAACCCTAACCCTAACCCTAACCCTAACCCTAACCCTAACCCTAACCCTAACCCTAACCCTAACCCTAACCCTAACCCTAACCCTAACCCTAACCCTAACCCTAACCCTAACCCTAACCCTAACCCTAACCCTAACCCTAACCCTAACCCTAACCCTAACCCTAACCCTAACCCTAACCCTAACCCTAACCCTAACCCTAACCCTAACCCTAACCCTAACCCTAACCCTAACCCTAACCCTAACCCTAACCCTAACCCTAACCCTAACCCTAACCCTAACCCTAACCCTAACCCTAACCCTAACCCTAACCCTAACCCTAACCCTAACCCTAACCCTAACCCTAACCCTAACCCTAACCCTAACCCTAACCCTAACCCTAACCCTAACCCTAACCCTAACCCTAACCCTAACCCTAACCCTAACCCTAACCCTAACCCTAACCCTAACCCTAACCCTAACCCTAACCCTAACCCTAACCCTAACCCTAACCCTAACCCTAACCCTAACCCTAACCCTAACCCTAACCCTAACCCTAACCCTAACCCTAACCCTAACCCTAACCCTAACCCTAACCCTAACCCTAACCCTAACCCTAACCCTAACCCTAACCCTAACCCTAACCCTAACCCTAACCCTAACCCTAACCCTAACCCTAACCCTAACCCTAACCCTAACCCTAACCCTAACCCTAACCCTAACCCTAACCCTAACCCTAACCCTAACCCTAACCCTAACCCTAACCCTAACCCTAACCCTAACCCTAACCCTAACCCTAACCCTAACCCTAACCCTAACCCTAACCCTAACCCTAACCCTAACCCTAACCCTAACCCTAACCCTAACCCTAACCCTAACCCTAACCCTAACCCTAACCCTAACCCTAACCCTAACCCTAACCCTAACCCTAACCCTAACCCTAACCCTAACCCTAACCCTAACCCTAACCCTAACCCTAACCCTAACCCTAACCCTAACCCTAACCCTAACCCTAACCCTAACCCTAACCCTAACCCTAACCCTAACCCTAACCCTAACCCTAACCCTAACCCTAACCCTAACCCTAACCCTAACCCTAACCCTAACCCTAACCCTAACCCTAACCCTAACCCTAACCCTAACCCTAACCCTAACCCTAACCCTAACCCTAACCCTAACCCTAACCCTAACCCTAACCCTAACCCTAACCCTAACCCTAACCCTAACCCTAACCCTAACCCTAACCCTAACCCTAACCCTAACCCTAACCCTAACCCTAACCCTAACCCTAACCCTAACCCTAACCCTAACCCTAACCCTAACCCTAACCCTAACCCTAACCCTAACCCTAACCCTAACCCTAACCCTAACCCTAACCCTAACCCTAACCCTAACCCTAACCCTAACCCTAACCCTAACCCTAACCCTAACCCTAACCCTAACCCTAACCCTAACCCTAACCCTAACCCTAACCCTAACCCTAACCCTAACCCTAACCCTAACCCTAACCCTAACCCTAACCCTAACCCTAACCCTAACCCTAACCCTAACCCTAACCCTAACCCTAACCCTAACCCTAACCCTAACCCTAACCCTAACCCTAACCCTAACCCTAACCCTAACCCTAACCCTAACCCTAACCCTAACCCTAACCCTAACCCTAACCCTAACCCTAACCCTAACCCTAACCCTAACCCTAACCCTAACCCTAACCCTAACCCTAACCCTAACCCTAACCCTAACCCTAACCCTAACCCTAACCCTAACCCTAACCCTAACCCTAACCCTAACCCTAACCCTAACCCTAACCCTAACCCTAACCCTAACCCTAACCCTAACCCTAACCCTAACCCTAACCCTAACCCTAACCCTAACCCTAACCCTAACCCTAACCCTAACCCTAACCCTAACCCTAACCCTAACCCTAACCCTAACCCTAACCCTAACCCTAACCCTAACCCTAACCCTAACCCTAACCCTAACCCTAACCCTAACCCTAACCCTAACCCTAACCCTAACCCTAACCCTAACCCTAACCCTAACCCTAACCCTAACCCTAACCCTAACCCTAACCCTAACCCTAACCCTAACCCTAACCCTAACCCTAACCCTAACCCTAACCCTAACCCTAACCCTAACCCTAACCCTAACCCTAACCCTAACCCTAACCCTAACCCTAACCCTAACCCTAACCCTAACCCTAACCCTAACCCTAACCCTAACCCTAACCCTAACCCTAACCCTAACCCTAACCCTAACCCTAACCCTAACCCTAACCCTAACCCTAACCCTAACCCTAACCCTAACCCTAACCCTAACCCTAACCCTAACCCTAACCCTAACCCTAACCCTAACCCTAACCCTAACCCTAACCCTAACCCTAACCCTAACCCTAACCCTAACCCTAACCCTAACCCTAACCCTAACCCTAACCCTAACCCTAACCCTAACCCTAACCCTAACCCTAACCCTAACCCTAACCCTAACCCTAACCCTAACCCTAACCCTAACCCTAACCCTAACCCTAACCCTAACCCTAACCCTAACCCTAACCCTAACCCTAACCCTAACCCTAACCCTAACCCTAACCCTAACCCTAACCCTAACCCTAACCCTAACCCTAACCCTAACCCTAACCCTAACCCTAACCCTAACCCTAACCCTAACCCTAACCCTAACCCTAACCCTAACCCTAACCCTAACCCTAACCCTAACCCTAACCCTAACCCTAACCCTAACCCTAACCCTAACCCTAACCCTAACCCTAACCCTAACCCTAACCCTAACCCTAACCCTAACCCTAACCCTAACCCTAACCCTAACCCTAACCCTAACCCTAACCCTAACCCTAACCCTAACCCTAACCCTAACCCTAACCCTAACCCTAACCCTAACCCTAACCCTAACCCTAACCCTAACCCTAACCCTAACCCTAACCCTAACCCTAACCCTAACCCTAACCCTAACCCTAACCCTAACCCTAACCCTAACCCTAACCCTAACCCTAACCCTAACCCTAACCCTAACCCTAACCCTAACCCTAACCCTAACCCTAACCCTAACCCTAACCCTAACCCTAACCCTAACCCTAACCCTAACCCTAACCCTAACCCTAACCCTAACCCTAACCCTAACCCTAACCCTAACCCTAACCCTAACCCTAACCCTAACCCTAACCCTAACCCTAACCCTAACCCTAACCCTAACCCTAACCCTAACCCTAACCCTAACCCTAACCCTAACCCTAACCCTAACCCTAACCCTAACCCTAACCCTAACCCTAACCCTAACCCTAACCCTAACCCTAACCCTAACCCTAACCCTAACCCTAACCCTAACCCTAACCCTAACCCTAACCCTAACCCTAACCCTAACCCTAACCCTAACCCTAACCCTAACCCTAACCCTAACCCTAACCCTAACCCTAACCCTAACCCTAACCCTAACCCTAACCCTAACCCTAACCCTAACCCTAACCCTAACCCTAACCCTAACCCTAACCCTAACCCTAACCCTAACCCTAACCCTAACCCTAACCCTAACCCTAACCCTAACCCTAACCCTAACCCTAACCCTAACCCTAACCCTAACCCTAACCCTAACCCTAACCCTAACCCTAACCCTAACCCTAACCCTAACCCTAACCCTAACCCTAACCCTAACCCTAACCCTAACCCTAACCCTAACCCTAACCCTAACCCTAACCCTAACCCTAACCCTAACCCTAACCCTAACCCTAACCCTAACCCTAACCCTAACCCTAACCCTAACCCTAACCCTAACCCTAACCCTAACCCTAACCCTAACCCTAACCCTAACCCTAACCCTAACCCTAACCCTAACCCTAACCCTAACCCTAACCCTAACCCTAACCCTAACCCTAACCCTAACCCTAACCCTAACCCTAACCCTAACCCTAACCCTAACCCTAACCCTAACCCTAACCCTAACCCTAACCCTAACCCTAACCCTAACCCTAACCCTAACCCTAACCCTAACCCTAACCCTAACCCTAACCCTAACCCTAACCCTAACCCTAACCCTAACCCTAACCCTAACCCTAACCCTAACCCTAACCCTAACCCTAACCCTAACCCTAACCCTAACCCTAACCCTAACCCTAACCCTAACCCTAACCCTAACCCTAACCCTAACCCTAACCCTAACCCTAACCCTAACCCTAACCCTAACCCTAACCCTAACCCTAACCCTAACCCTAACCCTAACCCTAACCCTAACCCTAACCCTAACCCTAACCCTAACCCTAACCCTAACCCTAACCCTAACCCTAACCCTAACCCTAACCCTAACCCTAACCCTAACCCTAACCCTAACCCTAACCCTAACCCTAACCCTAACCCTAACCCTAACCCTAACCCTAACCCTAACCCTAACCCTAACCCTAACCCTAACCCTAACCCTAACCCTAACCCTAACCCTAACCCTAACCCTAACCCTAACCCTAACCCTAACCCTAACCCTAACCCTAACCCTAACCCTAACCCTAACCCTAACCCTAACCCTAACCCTAACCCTAACCCTAACCCTAACCCTAACCCTAACCCTAACCCTAACCCTAACCCTAACCCTAACCCTAACCCTAACCCTAACCCTAACCCTAACCCTAACCCTAACCCTAACCCTAACCCTAACCCTAACCCTAACCCTAACCCTAACCCTAACCCTAACCCTAACCCTAACCCTAACCCTAACCCTAACCCTAACCCTAACCCTAACCCTAACCCTAACCCTAACCCTAACCCTAACCCTAACCCTAACCCTAACCCTAACCCTAACCCTAACCCTAACCCTAACCCTAACCCTAACCCTAACCCTAACCCTAACCCTAACCCTAACCCTAACCCTAACCCTAACCCTAACCCTAACCCTAACCCTAACCCTAACCCTAACCCTAACCCTAACCCTAACCCTAACCCTAACCCTAACCCTAACCCTAACCCTAACCCTAACCCTAACCCTAACCCTAACCCTAACCCTAACCCTAACCCTAACCCTAACCCTAACCCTAACCCTAACCCTAACCCTAACCCTAACCCTAACCCTAACCCTAACCCTAACCCTAACCCTAACCCTAACCCTAACCCTAACCCTAACCCTAACCCTAACCCTAACCCTAACCCTAACCCTAACCCTAACCCTAACCCTAACCCTAACCCTAACCCTAACCCTAACCCTAACCCTAACCCTAACCCTAACCCTAACCCTAACCCTAACCCTAACCCTAACCCTAACCCTAACCCTAACCCTAACCCTAACCCTAACCCTAACCCTAACCCTAACCCTAACCCTAACCCTAACCCTAACCCTAACCCTAACCCTAACCCTAACCCTAACCCTAACCCTAACCCTAACCCTAACCCTAACCCTAACCCTAACCCTAACCCTAACCCTAACCCTAACCCTAACCCTAACCCTAACCCTAACCCTAACCCTAACCCTAACCCTAACCCTAACCCTAACCCTAACCCTAACCCTAACCCTAACCCTAACCCTAACCCTAACCCTAACCCTAACCCTAACCCTAACCCTAACCCTAACCCTAACCCTAACCCTAACCCTAACCCTAACCCTAACCCTAACCCTAACCCTAACCCTAACCCTAACCCTAACCCTAACCCTAACCCTAACCCTAACCCTAACCCTAACCCTAACCCTAACCCTAACCCTAACCCTAACCCTAACCCTAACCCTAACCCTAACCCTAACCCTAACCCTAACCCTAACCCTAACCCTAACCCTAACCCTAACCCTAACCCTAACCCTAACCCTAACCCTAACCCTAACCCTAACCCTAACCCTAACCCTAACCCTAACCCTAACCCTAACCCTAACCCTAACCCTAACCCTAACCCTAACCCTAACCCTAACCCTAACCCTAACCCTAACCCTAACCCTAACCCTAACCCTAACCCTAACCCTAACCCTAACCCTAACCCTAACCCTAACCCTAACCCTAACCCTAACCCTAACCCTAACCCTAACCCTAACCCTAACCCTAACCCTAACCCTAACCCTAACCCTAACCCTAACCCTAACCCTAACCCTAACCCTAACCCTAACCCTAACCCTAACCCTAACCCTAACCCTAACCCTAACCCTAACCCTAACCCTAACCCTAACCCTAACCCTAACCCTAACCCTAACCCTAACCCTAACCCTAACCCTAACCCTAACCCTAACCCTAACCCTAACCCTAACCCTAACCCTAACCCTAACCCTAACCCTAACCCTAACCCTAACCCTAACCCTAACCCTAACCCTAACCCTAACCCTAACCCTAACCCTAACCCTAACCCTAACCCTAACCCTAACCCTAACCCTAACCCTAACCCTAACCCTAACCCTAACCCTAACCCTAACCCTAACCCTAACCCTAACCCTAACCCTAACCCTAACCCTAACCCTAACCCTAACCCTAACCCTAACCCTAACCCTAACCCTAACCCTAACCCTAACCCTAACCCTAACCCTAACCCTAACCCTAACCCTAACCCTAACCCTAACCCTAACCCTAACCCTAACCCTAACCCTAACCCTAACCCTAACCCTAACCCTAACCCTAACCCTAACCCTAACCCTAACCCTAACCCTAACCCTAACCCTAACCCTAACCCTAACCCTAACCCTAACCCTAACCCTAACCCTAACCCTAACCCTAACCCTAACCCTAACCCTAACCCTAACCCTAACCCTAACCCTAACCCTAACCCTAACCCTAACCCTAACCCTAACCCTAACCCTAACCCTAACCCTAACCCTAACCCTAACCCTAACCCTAACCCTAACCCTAACCCTAACCCTAACCCTAACCCTAACCCTAACCCTAACCCTAACCCTAACCCTAACCCTAACCCTAACCCTAACCCTAACCCTAACCCTAACCCTAACCCTAACCCTAACCCTAACCCTAACCCTAACCCTAACCCTAACCCTAACCCTAACCCTAACCCTAACCCTAACCCTAACCCTAACCCTAACCCTAACCCTAACCCTAACCCTAACCCTAACCCTAACCCTAACCCTAACCCTAACCCTAACCCTAACCCTAACCCTAACCCTAACCCTAACCCTAACCCTAACCCTAACCCTAACCCTAACCCTAACCCTAACCCTAACCCTAACCCTAACCCTAACCCTAACCCTAACCCTAACCCTAACCCTAACCCTAACCCTAACCCTAACCCTAACCCTAACCCTAACCCTAACCCTAACCCTAACCCTAACCCTAACCCTAACCCTAACCCTAACCCTAACCCTAACCCTAACCCTAACCCTAACCCTAACCCTAACCCTAACCCTAACCCTAACCCTAACCCTAACCCTAACCCTAACCCTAACCCTAACCCTAACCCTAACCCTAACCCTAACCCTAACCCTAACCCTAACCCTAACCCTAACCCTAACCCTAACCCTAACCCTAACCCTAACCCTAACCCTAACCCTAACCCTAACCCTAACCCTAACCCTAACCCTAACCCTAACCCTAACCCTAACCCTAACCCTAACCCTAACCCTAACCCTAACCCTAACCCTAACCCTAACCCTAACCCTAACCCTAACCCTAACCCTAACCCTAACCCTAACCCTAACCCTAACCCTAACCCTAACCCTAACCCTAACCCTAACCCTAACCCTAACCCTAACCCTAACCCTAACCCTAACCCTAACCCTAACCCTAACCCTAACCCTAACCCTAACCCTAACCCTAACCCTAACCCTAACCCTAACCCTAACCCTAACCCTAACCCTAACCCTAACCCTAACCCTAACCCTAACCCTAACCCTAACCCTAACCCTAACCCTAACCCTAACCCTAACCCTAACCCTAACCCTAACCCTAACCCTAACCCTAACCCTAACCCTAACCCTAACCCTAACCCTAACCCTAACCCTAACCCTAACCCTAACCCTAACCCTAACCCTAACCCTAACCCTAACCCTAACCCTAACCCTAACCCTAACCCTAACCCTAACCCTAACCCTAACCCTAACCCTAACCCTAACCCTAACCCTAACCCTAACCCTAACCCTAACCCTAACCCTAACCCTAACCCTAACCCTAACCCTAACCCTAACCCTAACCCTAACCCTAACCCTAACCCTAACCCTAACCCTAACCCTAACCCTAACCCTAACCCTAACCCTAACCCTAACCCTAACCCTAACCCTAACCCTAACCCTAACCCTAACCCTAACCCTAACCCTAACCCTAACCCTAACCCTAACCCTAACCCTAACCCTAACCCTAACCCTAACCCTAACCCTAACCCTAACCCTAACCCTAACCCTAACCCTAACCCTAACCCTAACCCTAACCCTAACCCTAACCCTAACCCTAACCCTAACCCTAACCCTAACCCTAACCCTAACCCTAACCCTAACCCTAACCCTAACCCTAACCCTAACCCTAACCCTAACCCTAACCCTAACCCTAACCCTAACCCTAACCCTAACCCTAACCCTAACCCTAACCCTAACCCTAACCCTAACCCTAACCCTAACCCTAACCCTAACCCTAACCCTAACCCTAACCCTAACCCTAACCCTAACCCTAACCCTAACCCTAACCCTAACCCTAACCCTAACCCTAACCCTAACCCTAACCCTAACCCTAACCCTAACCCTAACCCTAACCCTAACCCTAACCCTAACCCTAACCCTAACCCTAACCCTAACCCTAACCCTAACCCTAACCCTAACCCTAACCCTAACCCTAACCCTAACCCTAACCCTAACCCTAACCCTAACCCTAACCCTAACCCTAACCCTAACCCTAACCCTAACCCTAACCCTAACCCTAACCCTAACCCTAACCCTAACCCTAACCCTAACCCTAACCCTAACCCTAACCCTAACCCTAACCCTAACCCTAACCCTAACCCTAACCCTAACCCTAACCCTAACCCTAACCCTAACCCTAACCCTAACCCTAACCCTAACCCTAACCCTAACCCTAACCCTAACCCTAACCCTAACCCTAACCCTAACCCTAACCCTAACCCTAACCCTAACCCTAACCCTAACCCTAACCCTAACCCTAACCCTAACCCTAACCCTAACCCTAACCCTAACCCTAACCCTAACCCTAACCCTAACCCTAACCCTAACCCTAACCCTAACCCTAACCCTAACCCTAACCCTAACCCTAACCCTAACCCTAACCCTAACCCTAACCCTAACCCTAACCCTAACCCTAACCCTAACCCTAACCCTAACCCTAACCCTAACCCTAACCCTAACCCTAACCCTAACCCTAACCCTAACCCTAACCCTAACCCTAACCCTAACCCTAACCCTAACCCTAACCCTAACCCTAACCCTAACCCTAACCCTAACCCTAACCCTAACCCTAACCCTAACCCTAACCCTAACCCTAACCCTAACCCTAACCCTAACCCTAACCCTAACCCTAACCCTAACCCTAACCCTAACCCTAACCCTAACCCTAACCCTAACCCTAACCCTAACCCTAACCCTAACCCTAACCCTAACCCTAACCCTAACCCTAACCCTAACCCTAACCCTAACCCTAACCCTAACCCTAACCCTAACCCTAACCCTAACCCTAACCCTAACCCTAACCCTAACCCTAACCCTAACCCTAACCCTAACCCTAACCCTAACCCTAACCCTAACCCTAACCCTAACCCTAACCCTAACCCTAACCCTAACCCTAACCCTAACCCTAACCCTAACCCTAACCCTAACCCTAACCCTAACCCTAACCCTAACCCTAACCCTAACCCTAACCCTAACCCTAACCCTAACCCTAACCCTAACCCTAACCCTAACCCTAACCCTAACCCTAACCCTAACCCTAACCCTAACCCTAACCCTAACCCTAACCCTAACCCTAACCCTAACCCTAACCCTAACCCTAACCCTAACCCTAACCCTAACCCTAACCCTAACCCTAACCCTAACCCTAACCCTAACCCTAACCCTAACCCTAACCCTAACCCTAACCCTAACCCTAACCCTAACCCTAACCCTAACCCTAACCCTAACCCTAACCCTAACCCTAACCCTAACCCTAACCCTAACCCTAACCCTAACCCTAACCCTAACCCTAACCCTAACCCTAACCCTAACCCTAACCCTAACCCTAACCCTAACCCTAACCCTAACCCTAACCCTAACCCTAACCCTAACCCTAACCCTAACCCTAACCCTAACCCTAACCCTAACCCTAACCCTAACCCTAACCCTAACCCTAACCCTAACCCTAACCCTAACCCTAACCCTAACCCTAACCCTAACCCTAACCCTAACCCTAACCCTAACCCTAACCCTAACCCTAACCCTAACCCTAACCCTAACCCTAACCCTAACCCTAACCCTAACCCTAACCCTAACCCTAACCCTAACCCTAACCCTAACCCTAACCCTAACCCTAACCCTAACCCTAACCCTAACCCTAACCCTAACCCTAACCCTAACCCTAACCCTAACCCTAACCCTAACCCTAACCCTAACCCTAACCCTAACCCTAACCCTAACCCTAACCCTAACCCTAACCCTAACCCTAACCCTAACCCTAACCCTAACCCTAACCCTAACCCTAACCCTAACCCTAACCCTAACCCTAACCCTAACCCTAACCCTAACCCTAACCCTAACCCTAACCCTAACCCTAACCCTAACCCTAACCCTAACCCTAACCCTAACCCTAACCCTAACCCTAACCCTAACCCTAACCCTAACCCTAACCCTAACCCTAACCCTAACCCTAACCCTAACCCTAACCCTAACCCTAACCCTAACCCTAACCCTAACCCTAACCCTAACCCTAACCCTAACCCTAACCCTAACCCTAACCCTAACCCTAACCCTAACCCTAACCCTAACCCTAACCCTAACCCTAACCCTAACCCTAACCCTAACCCTAACCCTAACCCTAACCCTAACCCTAACCCTAACCCTAACCCTAACCCTAACCCTAACCCTAACCCTAACCCTAACCCTAACCCTAACCCTAACCCTAACCCTAACCCTAACCCTAACCCTAACCCTAACCCTAACCCTAACCCTAACCCTAACCCTAACCCTAACCCTAACCCTAACCCTAACCCTAACCCTAACCCTAACCCTAACCCTAACCCTAACCCTAACCCTAACCCTAACCCTAACCCTAACCCTAACCCTAACCCTAACCCTAACCCTAACCCTAACCCTAACCCTAACCCTAACCCTAACCCTAACCCTAACCCTAACCCTAACCCTAACCCTAACCCTAACCCTAACCCTAACCCTAACCCTAACCCTAACCCTAACCCTAACCCTAACCCTAACCCTAACCCTAACCCTAACCCTAACCCTAACCCTAACCCTAACCCTAACCCTAACCCTAACCCTAACCCTAACCCTAACCCTAACCCTAACCCTAACCCTAACCCTAACCCTAACCCTAACCCTAACCCTAACCCTAACCCTAACCCTAACCCTAACCCTAACCCTAACCCTAACCCTAACCCTAACCCTAACCCTAACCCTAACCCTAACCCTAACCCTAACCCTAACCCTAACCCTAACCCTAACCCTAACCCTAACCCTAACCCTAACCCTAACCCTAACCCTAACCCTAACCCTAACCCTAACCCTAACCCTAACCCTAACCCTAACCCTAACCCTAACCCTAACCCTAACCCTAACCCTAACCCTAACCCTAACCCTAACCCTAACCCTAACCCTAACCCTAACCCTAACCCTAACCCTAACCCTAACCCTAACCCTAACCCTAACCCTAACCCTAACCCTAACCCTAACCCTAACCCTAACCCTAACCCTAACCCTAACCCTAACCCTAACCCTAACCCTAACCCTAACCCTAACCCTAACCCTAACCCTAACCCTAACCCTAACCCTAACCCTAACCCTAACCCTAACCCTAACCCTAACCCTAACCCTAACCCTAACCCTAACCCTAACCCTAACCCTAACCCTAACCCTAACCCTAACCCTAACCCTAACCCTAACCCTAACCCTAACCCTAACCCTAACCCTAACCCTAACCCTAACCCTAACCCTAACCCTAACCCTAACCCTAACCCTAACCCTAACCCTAACCCTAACCCTAACCCTAACCCTAACCCTAACCCTAACCCTAACCCTAACCCTAACCCTAACCCTAACCCTAACCCTAACCCTAACCCTAACCCTAACCCTAACCCTAACCCTAACCCTAACCCTAACCCTAACCCTAACCCTAACCCTAACCCTAACCCTAACCCTAACCCTAACCCTAACCCTAACCCTAACCCTAACCCTAACCCTAACCCTAACCCTAACCCTAACCCTAACCCTAACCCTAACCCTAACCCTAACCCTAACCCTAACCCTAACCCTAACCCTAACCCTAACCCTAACCCTAACCCTAACCCTAACCCTAACCCTAACCCTAACCCTAACCCTAACCCTAACCCTAACCCTAACCCTAACCCTAACCCTAACCCTAACCCTAACCCTAACCCTAACCCTAACCCTAACCCTAACCCTAACCCTAACCCTAACCCTAACCCTAACCCTAACCCTAACCCTAACCCTAACCCTAACCCTAACCCTAACCCTAACCCTAACCCTAACCCTAACCCTAACCCTAACCCTAACCCTAACCCTAACCCTAACCCTAACCCTAACCCTAACCCTAACCCTAACCCTAACCCTAACCCTAACCCTAACCCTAACCCTAACCCTAACCCTAACCCTAACCCTAACCCTAACCCTAACCCTAACCCTAACCCTAACCCTAACCCTAACCCTAACCCTAACCCTAACCCTAACCCTAACCCTAACCCTAACCCTAACCCTAACCCTAACCCTAACCCTAACCCTAACCCTAACCCTAACCCTAACCCTAACCCTAACCCTAACCCTAACCCTAACCCTAACCCTAACCCTAACCCTAACCCTAACCCTAACCCTAACCCTAACCCTAACCCTAACCCTAACCCTAACCCTAACCCTAACCCTAACCCTAACCCTAACCCTAACCCTAACCCTAACCCTAACCCTAACCCTAACCCTAACCCTAACCCTAACCCTAACCCTAACCCTAACCCTAACCCTAACCCTAACCCTAACCCTAACCCTAACCCTAACCCTAACCCTAACCCTAACCCTAACCCTAACCCTAACCCTAACCCTAACCCTAACCCTAACCCTAACCCTAACCCTAACCCTAACCCTAACCCTAACCCTAACCCTAACCCTAACCCTAACCCTAACCCTAACCCTAACCCTAACCCTAACCCTAACCCTAACCCTAACCCTAACCCTAACCCTAACCCTAACCCTAACCCTAACCCTAACCCTAACCCTAACCCTAACCCTAACCCTAACCCTAACCCTAACCCTAACCCTAACCCTAACCCTAACCCTAACCCTAACCCTAACCCTAACCCTAACCCTAACCCTAACCCTAACCCTAACCCTAACCCTAACCCTAACCCTAACCCTAACCCTAACCCTAACCCTAACCCTAACCCTAACCCTAACCCTAACCCTAACCCTAACCCTAACCCTAACCCTAACCCTAACCCTAACCCTAACCCTAACCCTAACCCTAACCCTAACCCTAACCCTAACCCTAACCCTAACCCTAACCCTAACCCTAACCCTAACCCTAACCCTAACCCTAACCCTAACCCTAACCCTAACCCTAACCCTAACCCTAACCCTAACCCTAACCCTAACCCTAACCCTAACCCTAACCCTAACCCTAACCCTAACCCTAACCCTAACCCTAACCCTAACCCTAACCCTAACCCTAACCCTAACCCTAACCCTAACCCTAACCCTAACCCTAACCCTAACCCTAACCCTAACCCTAACCCTAACCCTAACCTAACCCTAACCCTAACCCTAACCCTAACCCTAACCCTAACCCTAACCCTAACCCTAACCCTAACCCTAACCCTAACCCTAACCCTAACCCTAACCCTAACCCTAACCCTAACCCTAACCCTAACCCTTCCGAGGCCTTATTAAAAGCCAACTTATTAGGTTTGATAGGATTTGTACACTCCGAGAGGACTTTCACACAGCCACACGAATCCTATTCCGGACTCTACGAACCAGAGGATATTCTAGGAGTTTTCTCAGATCAGTTTACCGAGACTGGGCTACTCCCAAAATTCATGATAACCCGTCTCAAGATGTCTCCAATGAACAAATTATCCCAAGTATTATTAGATATTCAAGAGACTCTTTAAGATTCTCCAAAACACTCCGGCAAAACATTAACCGTATCTTCAACGATACCCAAAAAATGGGATTTAAAATAGTGTCTGCATATAAAAAGAACAAAGCCCTAAAAGACTTACTGGTACATAGCAAAATTTGCCCACCCAATCGACATTTTAGACCAAAACCACCTGTTGGAATGGTAAAAAATAGACATGACCAAACCGCCTACTCTGTACATAAAAGGATACCATTACACAGAAAAAATTGTGTTTATCTAATTCACTGCAGTCAGTGTGGTAAGCAATATGTGGGGGAAACAAGCACAATGATCAAAACCAGATTTTATACACATAAGTATAATATCATACATAATAAGAAAAAACACACACATATGGTGACACATTTCAGAAGACATGGCCCAACCAAGCTGAGGATCAGAGCCCTGGACCATAACCCAAATTGGACCACGGAAGCCAGAAGGAAAAAGGAAAAATTTTGGATCAAAAGATTGGACAGTACCTTCCCTAATGGACTGAATGAGAGGCCCTAATACGATTATAAATAGTTTATTACAATGATTTATAACGATTGTAAATAGTTTATTACAATGATTTATAACGATTGTAAATAGTTTATTTCAATGTTTTATAGATTTAAGGACTGTTTCTATATGTTGTTATAGACAAAGGAGACTGTTGGGTTTGTCATTAAAGTGTACAATGAGTTTATGTTTATCTCAAAATAAAAGCTTTGCCAAGGACGGTGAGGACAAAAAAATGCCTCTTAAAGGGTAACCACACCCGAAGCATGCACAGGTCTGAGTCCTACGGCAAAACTTGAACTTAAAACTTGTCCTGACTTTACCATCAACTCAGATATCACAAAGGTTATAACCCAATCTCAATCCCTCACCTTATATTACAACCCAACACTACCCTCTGACCTCACTCTTACATTCTAATCTACCTTATCCCTAATCCCAACTCTGAAAAAGAAAAAGTTAAAATTCTGTCTTAAAAGACCTTAGCAATTTATTAGGGTCACTGGTTAATGCTTAGGTATTGGATTCTACAGCTAGCACCAGCCCTCCCCTTAAAAATACCGATACTATCTTAAGCCGGGCCATTTAATCTCACGGGCCGCAAAACCAAACCATAACCCCAAACCCTAACCCTAAGAAACCCTAAACTAACCCTATGACCTGAATTTAACCATAACCCTAAAATTGACCCAAACCTTAGACTTAGATATAACCGTAACCATAGCCCCAAACTTGACCCTAACCCTAAACCTAACCCTAACCCTAACCATAGCCCCAACCCCAACCCTAACCCTAACCCTAACCCTAACCCTAACCCTAACCCTAACCCTAGCCCTAACCCTAACCCTAACCCTAACCCTAACCCTAGCCCCAACCCTAGCCCCAACCCTAACCCTAACCCTAACCCTAACCCTAACCCTAACCCTAACCCTAACCCTAACCCTAACCCTAACCCTAACCCTAACCCCAACCCCAACCCTAACCCTAACCCTAACCCTAGCCCTAACCTTAGCCCCAACCCTAGCCCTAACCTTAGCCCCAACCCTAACCCTAACCCTAACCCTAACCCTAACCTCAGCCCCAACCCTAACCCTAACCCTAACCCTAACCCTAGCCCTAACCCTAACCCTAACCTGACCCTAACACCCTAACCCCCCTATTATTATTTATTCCCCCTCCTCACACTAACCCCATCCACCCTGTCCCTCCCCCGGCCCCTCCCCGTGCCGTCTGTGGCCGGGAACAACCAATCCAATAGGATCAGGATCCCGGCCTTAACAAAGTTAGCCCCAGAGAACATTCTCATGGTGCACTACAGGCTCAGAACTGGTGCTTCACCCCTAAGGCCAACAATGGACCAATGAGGGAACAGGACACAAAGAGAGCCCATGACTGAAATATGTAAATCTATACACACGTTTTACTGTTAAATGCTGGATCTTTCAAAGATGGTAGATCCAGCAGAATTGTGGGCTACGAATTCTGTCAACTTTAAACGTTAATAACTTTTAAACGATAAAAGATAGACACTCGCGGTTTTTTGTGTTAAAAAGAACACAAACTCCTCTACAAGAAAACACAAAAAACAGGGGTCTGGGGTCTGGGCCGCTCCGATAGTGAATTACGGCACTTTAGAAGGCTTGACTGCCCTCGGCACGGTGAACTCCAGGCGGGGAGAGCGCTGGTGGTAGAAGCTTGGCAGCATCCAACAGGTGAGGAGACTGTCCGCCATCATCGTACATCCCCAGGGGGTCCAATGTAGTAGAAGCTTGGTATCTTCCCGAAAGTGTTCTAGTGTCTGGGGAATACCCGGCTAGAATGGTAGGGAAGCTATCCGCTGCCTTGGATTTCCACCCAAGACTGTCTGGGAGGTGACGTATTATACGGGACCTACCTTCCCGGGTCTTGGTATCAGCCACCTGGCAACGGGTGGTTGGGGCATGGGTTTTGGAGCCGGGGGGCCTGGGAGGCAGCGATTCGTTCGCGGCTGGCCCTGGTCCTCGGTCCTCTTGAACCTTATCTCAGGCTTTAGCCAGAGTAGGCCCCCACTAGCACAAAGCTACCTGGGATACCTTGCGGTGTTAACGAACAGGTGGCTTGGGTAGGAGGCTCTGGATGTCCTGTGGTTGGGGAGGCAGCGGTCCTTCCGCGGCTGGCTCCATCCTCGGTGACTCTGGAAACTCAGCTCTCACCTTCTCCTCTCGGGGTGAGGTTGGAGTATGCCCCAAGATGAGACCACTTCGCAGACCCTGCCTGAATGACCTGAGAAACCTAGCGGTGTTAACAAAGGGTCATAGGGGCAGGGGGTAAGTATCCAGCCTCTCTGGGTCCACTAGGACAGCACGCAGAGAAGGTGGTCTGGGGCAAACAGACCTTAAATGGGCGCCCAGTCTTCTATTAGCACCCACCTTACAACACTACATATTAAAACAAAAAAAATTTTTAAGACACCACACATATCCCTATATTTTCTGGGGTGATTAGTAATATTTTTTAATTTTTATTTTACTACATAAAAGTTCATATTACTTAATCAAACCTTTTGATTGTTTACTAAATGTCTTATTACTTCATAATAATTAGAATATGAGAGGATATGAAAACACCAATTAAAGATACATTTACCTTACTATAACCTTAGGGCTCTTAATTTAATTGGAGGATAGGACACAAGCCTAGGAATGATCAACCTAAGGCGGGCCACCTCAGAAGAGGGTGTATAGTGTTTAAAAGGCCGAAACACCCAATGACTCTGAGGCACACTACTGATGATGTGTCCTAAAAAATATCTATTTTTTACCGCAAAAAAGATAGTACTAATCACTTCTGGCATTACTCACTGCCATCTAATATTCTCACATCTATTCACTCCCTGATGTCTACTACACAAGGGAGACAGAATAGAGTGAGCAGAATAGGCCAACTCGGTCTAGAGGGAGTCCTGCTCAGTCCAGCGGCACACTTCTCACCCTACTCATTAGTAATATTAAAAAAAATCATTCACACCTATTCACTCCCTGCATGTCTACCACGACAGGGAGACAGAATAGGTGAGCAGAATAGGCCAACTCGGTCTAGAGGGTGTCCTGCTCAGTCCAGTGGCACACTTCTCACCCTGCTCATTATTATTAATAGAAAAAAATCATTTAATATTTCACACCTATTCACTCCCTGCATGTCTACCACGGCAGGGAGACAGCATAGGTGAGCAGAATAGGCCAACTCGGTCTAGAGGGTGTCCTGCTCAGTCCAGTGGCACACTTCTCACCCTGCTCATTATTATTAATAGAAAAAAATCATTTAATATTTCACACCTATTCACTCCCTGCATGTCTACCACGGCAGGGAGACAGCATAGGTGAGCAGAATAGGCCAACTCGGTCTAGAGGGTGTCCTGCTCAGTCCAGTGGCACACTTCTCACCCTGCTCATTATTATTAATAGAAAAAAATCATTTAATATTTCACACCTATTCACTCCCTGCATGTCTACCACGGCAGGGAGACAGAATAGGTGAGCAGAATAGGCCAACTCGGTCTAGAGGGTGTCCTGCTCAGTCCAGTGGCACACTTCTCACCCTGCTCATTATTATTAATAGAAAAAAATCATTTAATATTTCACACCTATTCACTCCCTGCATGTCTACCACGGCAGGGAGACAGAATAGGTGAGCAGAATAGGCCAACTCGGTCTAGAGGGTGTCCTGCTCAGTCCAGTGGCACACTTCTCACCCTGCTCATTATTATTAATAGAAAAAAATCATTTAATATTTCACACCTATTCACTCCCTGCATGTCTACCACGGCAGGGAGACAGAATAGGTGAGCAGAATAGGCCAACTCGGTCTAGAGGGTGTCCTGCTCAGTCCAGTGGCACACTTCTCACCCTGCTCATTATTATTAATAGGAAAAAAAATCATTTAATATTTCACACCTATTCACTCCCTGCATGTCTACCACGGCAGGGAGACAGCATAGGTGAGCAGAATAGGCCAACTCGGTCTAGAGGGTGTCCTGCTCAGTCCAGCGGCACACTCCTCACCCTGCTCACCCTTTTCAACAAACAGTAATTTAATATCTTCCACCTATTCATTCCCTGGATGGGTGCCATGGCGGAGAGATAGAATAGGTGAACAACATAGGCCAACTCGGTCTAAAGGGTGTCCTGCTCAGTCCAGCGGCACACTCCTCACCCTGCTCACCACTAAATAATTTTAGCCTACTTCTTAGGAACACCAAACTTAATGTCACAGTTTTTTGACCCACTCTGAAATCACGAGCCCAGCAGCAATGCTTAACAGGCGCCGGCCCGTGCACTACCCTTGATCTTCCTACTCAACCATGCGGTCGGAATGACTGTACTGGGGGAAGTCATTGTATATTAACAAAAACCTAACCTAACCCTAACCCTAACCCTAACCCTAACCCTAACCTAACCCTAACCCTAACCCTAACCCTAACCCTAACCCTAACCTAACCTAACCCTAACCCTAACCCTAACCCTAACCCTAACCCTAACCTAACCCTAACCCTAACCCTAACCCTAATTAGGGCCCGATACGCTTTGGTGAACATGGGGTCTATAATTATCTACTCGAAAAATGGAATCCAGTGGTGGTGTCAGAATTGACCTATGACCTTTCTATCAAAAGTTATTGAAGTTCAAAGGTCAAAAAAAATGAATGGGAAATCCCATAGAAAAACTTTGACGATTTTTTAAAAATCGTAGGAAAGAGCTAGAGACACCATTCCAACTGTGTAATGATCCAGGGAGGCCCTAGTATTTTTTAAAATTGGAATGGCGTTTCTATCTACTTCCGTTTCCGTTTTAGTAAAAATTGCAGTACCGCAGCCAAACCACCAGATGGCGTTCACAGTGAGTAACATTTTTGTAAACGTCACTCCTAACTCTCCTAATTTGAAAGAGGAGACCATGATCAGTCCATACCCGGAAGTTCACTTAACTGTCATTGGTTAACTGAACTGTCTTGGTCAGTCCTAACACCTATTCAACAAAATGTCTCCGATTCGCACGTAAATGACACAGGCATCATCCTCATGACGCGTAGGGCGCCCTCATGGGCGTCCCATAATTTTAGGATGTTTGGGCAAAAAGTTATACATGCGTGAAAAAAACATACAGACCAAAGTCATAACACCTCTGTGAACCCATAACGGATTTGTGACCTTGAAGTCCTATCTCCTAAAGTATGGGACAAAGACACTCGAACCCACTGTCAGAATGTCCGTATAGTTGACCTGAACAACCTAACGGAAAAGCCTAGTGACCTTTGGCAGAAGTCGGCATGTTGAACTCAAAAAACAACCTAGAAAAACCAAGATTCAAACACTCATAACTTGGAAAGAAAGGGTCTGTTTGAGGATTCAGTCACAGCAACATGTTGGTGAACTTAATACCTTGTTGGTGAACTTTCCACGTATTGGTGAACTTTATACAGTTCGGTGAACCTGGTCCCTAACCCTAAAACACTCTACTCCAATCCGATAAATGGCTAAGTTTTCTGGTTTAGCTGTACAAGTCAAGGTTCAAAAGTTAGCTTTAGATCACTCTGAAACCCCGTTAAGGGGGCGTGGCCACGCCCCCAGACCACGCCCGCCGATTTCGGACATGAAAAAAATGTTACTTAGGAAAGAGTTCACCATACGGTACCTGGACGCTTTGGTCAACCTGGCCACACCCCCTGTGACTCATCCACAAACATATTTGGTAAAGTTCGGTTAGGGTTAGGCATGAAGTTCACCAAACGGTACCGATACACTTTGGTGAACCTGGCCACACCCCCTGTGACTCATCCACCATGTAGGGTAAGGGACATGAGGCATGGTTCAAATGTTAGCTTTGGATCACCCTGAAACCCCGTTTGGGGGCGTGGCCACGCCCCCCCCAGACCACACTCAGTGATTTTGGGCGTGAAAAAAAAAAGTTAGGAAAAGGTTCACCAAACGGTACAGATACACTTTGGTGAACCTGGCCACACCCCCTGTGACTCATCCACCATGTAGGGTAAGGGACATGAGGCATGGTTCAAATGTTAGCTTTGGATCACCCTGAAACCCCGTTTGGGGGCGTGGCCACGCCCCCCCAGACCACACTTAGTGATTTTGGGTGTGAAAAAAAATAGTTAGGAAACAAGTTCACCAAACGGTATCCATACACTTTGGTGAACTTGGCCACACCCCCTATGACTCATCCAACCATTTTTGGTAAAGTTCAGTTATGGTTAGGAAACAAGTTCACCAAACGGTATCAATACACTTTGGTGAACCTGGCCACACCCCCTGTGACTCACCAATTATATTATCAATTAATATTATCAATTAATATCAGAGTCGAACTTAGGATTAGGGAACGGATACATGTTGGTGAACTTTCTACGTATTGGTGAACCTGGAGTTCACCAAACGGTACAGATACACTTCGGTGAACCTGGCCACACATGGAGTTCACCAAACGGTACCGATACACTTCGGTGAACTTGGCCACACCCCCTGTGACTCATCCACCGCCATATTTGGTAACGTTTGGTTAGGGTTAGGTAACAACGACGTATTGGTGAATTTCCTACGTATTGGTGAATTTTCTACGTATTGGTGAATTTTCTACGTATTGGTGAACAAAGTTCCTAACTACTTGAAAAAAAGATTTTACACAGCAAAAAAATATGTCATTAGAACAGTCTCCTCCCCTACAGTAACCTACACTAAAAATATTTGATCTTTGACCTTTCATTTGTCCAAAATTGATAAAAAAACAGTTTGGTGAACAGCCTCGCTTTGGTGAACCTGACTCCTAACCTCCTAACTCCTAACTAAAAAACCTTTCACACCCCCAAAAAGTGCATTATGTTGACATACCTGTTCTCCTCATTGACCTAATACGTATTTGAATGTAATTAAACACATTTAAATGTTATACTGTGTTATTACTATGCAATTACTATATAACTACAATAAAAGAGTAATTTCTTAACCATTAAAGAATGTATTTAAACTTACCAGTTCTGATCATTGACCTAATACGTATTTGAATATAATTAAACACATTTTATACTATTATTTCTATGTAATTACTATATAACTACAATTATTACGCTGTAAAAAAAAAAAAACATGGTTAGGACATATGTTCACCAAAGCGTGGGGGTCACCAAAGTGTTATTTTTCCAATTAATTAACTCCCTGCATCTCTCTGTCTGACGTAGTTCCGTAGGCGTGACCTACATGGGACCTACATAATTGTAATCAGCATCCCTTAGAATGGGGGGGGGGTAGCCAAAATCTGGAGTCAATTTGACCTAGGGAACCCCATTCAAAATGTTATTACTATGTTATTACTATGTTATTACTATGTTATTACTATGTTATTACTATGTTATTACTATGTTATTACATAGTTATTACACTGTTATTACTGTATTACTACAAGAAAAAAGAGACATTTCTTGAACATTAACATATTTATTAGACAAAATTCAAAGCAAACACAACAAACAACAACAGTGCACACAATATATATTATATATATTATATATATATATATATGTAAATACGTAACATATTATATATTTATATATTATATGTTATTATTACCAGTTCTGATCATTGACCTAATACGTATTTGAATATAATTAAACACATTTTATACTATTATTACTATGTAATTACTATATAACTACAATTATTACGCTGTAAAAAAAAAAAAAACATGGTTAGGACATATGTTCACCAAAGCGTGTCTGTTCACCAAAGTGTTTTTTTTCGAATTTAAGCTCGCCTGTGAGTCACACATACACCAAACCACTGGTAGGTTGTTCAGGGTGCCCAGGCGGAACAAATGACCAATTTTTGAATGTCCGGGACCTTTGGTTCGGAAGTTAGGGCATATGTTCACCAATGCGTGGGGGTTCACCAAAGTGTTATTCCCCCACTATTTTAAGTCCCATATATGGCTATGTTTTTGGTTTAGCTGTACGAGTTATGGTTCAAAAGTTAGCTTTGGATCACTCTGAAACCACGTTTAGGGGCGTGGCCACGCCCCCCAGACCATGCCCACCGATTTTGGGCGTGGAAAAAAAATAGTTAGGAAACAAGTTCACCAAACGGTATCAATACACTTTGGTGAACCTGGCCACACCCCCTGTGACTCATCCACAAACATATTTGGTAAAGTTCGGTTAGGGTTAGGCATGAAGTTCACCAAACGGTATCAATACACTTTGGTGAACCTGGCCACACCCCCTGTGACTCACCAATTATATTATCAATTAATATCAGAGTCGAACTTAGGATTAGGGAACGGATACATGTTGGTGAACTTTCTACGTATTGGTGAACCTGGAGTTCACCAAACGGTACAGATACACTTCGGTGAACCTGGCCACACATGAAGTTCACCAAACGGTACCGATACACTTTGGTGAACGTGGCCACACCCCCTGTGACTCATCCACCACCATATTTGGTAATGTTTGGTTAGGGTTAGGTAACAACGACGTATTGGTGAATTTTCTACGTATTGGTGAATTTTCTACGTAGTGGTGAACTTGATACAGTTTGGTGAACAAAGTTCCTAACTACTTAAAAAAAAGATTTTACACAGCAAAAAAATATGTCATTAGAACAGTCTCCTCCCCTACAGTAACCTACACTAAAAATATTTGATCTTTGACCTATCATTTGTCCAAAATTGATAAAAAAACAGTTTGGTGAACAGCCTCGCTTTGGTGAACCTGACTCCTAACCTCCTAACTCCTAACTAAAAAACCTTTCACACCCCCAAAAAGTGCATTATGTTGACATACCTGTTCTCCTCATTGACCTAATACGTATTTGAATGTAATTAAACACATTTAAATGTTATACTGTGTTATTACTATGCAATTACTATATAACTACAATAAAAGAGTAATTTCTTAACCATTAAAGAATGTATTTAAACTTACCAGTTCTGATCATTGACCTAATACGTATTTGAATATAATTAAACACATTTTATACTATTATTACTATGTAATTACTATATAACTACAATTATTACGCTGTAAAAAAAAAACATGGTTAGGACATATGTTCACCGAAGCGTGGGGGTCACCAAAGTGTTATTTTTCCAATTAATTAACTCCCTGCATCTCTCTGTCTGACGTAGTTCCGTAGGCGTGACCTACATGGGACCTACATAATTGTAATCAGCATCCCTTAGAATGGGGGGGTAGCCAAAATCTGGAGTCAATTTGACCTAGGGAACCCCATTCAAAATGTTATTATTATGTTATTACTATGTTATTACTATGTTATTACTATGTTATTACTATGTTATTACTATGTTATTACTATGTTATTACATAGTTATTACACTGTTATTACTGTATTACTACAAGAAAAAAGAGACATTTCTTGAACATTAACATATTTATTAGACAAAATTCAAAGCAAACACAACAAACAACAACAGTGCACACAATATATATTATATATATTATATATATATATATATGTAAATACGTAACATATTATATATTTATATATTATATGTTATTATTACCAGTTCTGATCATTGACCTAATACGTATTTGAATATAATTAAACACATTTTATACTATTATTACTATGTAATTACTATATAACTACAATTATTACGCTGTAAAAAAAAAAAAAACATGGTTAGGACATATGTTCACCAAAGCGTGTCTGTTCACCAAAGTGTTTTTTTTCGAATTTAAGCTCGCCTGTGAGTCACACATACACCAAACCACTGGTAGGTTGTTCAGGGTGCCCAGGCGGAACAAATGACCAATTTTTGAATGTCCGGGACCTTTGGTTCGGAAGTTAGGGCATATGTTCACCAATGCGTGGGGGTTCACCAAAGTGTTATTCCCCCACTATTTTAAGTCCCATATATGGCTATGTTTTTGGTTTAGCTGTACGAGTTATGGTTCAAAAGTTAGCTTTGGATCACTCTGAAACCACGTTTAGGGGCGTGGCCACGCCCCCCAGACCATGCCCACCGATTTTGGGCGTGGAAAAAAAATAGTTAGGAAACAAGTTCACCAAACGGTATCAATACACTTTGGTGAACCTGGCCACACCCCCTGTGACTCATCCACAAACATATTTGGTAAAGTTCGGTTAGGGTTAGGCATGAAGTTCACCAAACGGTATCAATACACTTTGGTGAACCTGGCCACACCCCCTGTGACTCACCAATTATATTATCAATTAATATCAGAGTCGAACTTAGGATTAGGGAACGGATACATGTTGGTGAACTTTCTACGTATTGGTGAACCTGGAGTTCACCAAACGGTACAGATACACTTCGGTGAACCTGGCCACACATGAAGTTCACCAAACGGTACCGATACACTTTGGTGAACGTGGCCACACCCCCTGTGACTCATCCACCACCATATTTGGTAATGTTTGGTTAGGGTTAGGTAACAACGACGTATTGGTGAATTTTCTACGTATTGGTGAATTTTCTACGTAGTGGTGAACTTGATACAGTTTGGTGAACAAAGTTCCTAACTACTTAAAAAAAAGATTTTACACAGCAAAAAAATATGTCATTAGAACAGTCTCCTCCCCTACAGTAACCTACACTAAAAATATTTGATCTTTGACCTATCATTTGTCCAAAATTGATAAAAAAACAGTTTGGTGAACAGCCTCGCTTTGGTGAACCTGACTCCTAACCTCCTAACTCCTAACTAAAAAACCTTTCACACCCCCAAAAAGTGCATTATGTTGACATACCTGTTCTCCTCATTGACCTAATACGTATTTGAATGTAATTAAACACATTTAAATGTTATACTGTGTTATTACTATGCAATTACTATATAACTACAATAAAAGAGTAATTTCTTAACCATTAAAGAATGTATTTAAACTTACCAGTTCTGATCATTGACCTAATACGTATTTGAATATAATTAAACACATTTTATACTATTATTACTATGTAATTACTATATAACTACAATTATTACGCTGTAAAAAAAAAAAAACATGGTTAGGACATATGTTCACCAAACCGTGGGGGTCACCAAAGTGTTATTTTTCCAATTAACGAAAAAATACCCCGAGTTCTCCAAAACCTAAGTCCGAAATGAATGGGGCTTCTATGGCAGCCACAATTTCCGGTCAACCTAGACAGACCAATGAGGTACCGTTGGATGCGTCTTGGGCAGTGGAGTCCAGTGAGACACACATTTGTTTCGTAGGATGCCCCCTGGTGGAGAAACAAGCAATGTACTCCCTGCATCTCTCTGTCTGACGTAGTTCCGTAGGCGTGACCTACATGGGACCTACATAATTGTAATCAGCATCCCTTAGAATGGGGGGGTAGCCAAAATCTGGAGTCAATTTGACCTAGGGAACCCCGTGAAAAGTCGAGTGTCATTCTCCTCATAGCTCCCCATTCAAAATGTAACGAAAAAATACCCCGAGTTCTCCAAAACCTAAGTCCGAAATGAATGGGGCTTCTATGGCAGCCACAATTTCCGGTCAACCTAGACAGACCAATGAGGTACCGTTGGATGCGTCTTGGGCAGTGGAGTCCAGTGAGACACAAATTTGTTTCGTAGGATGCCCCCTGGTGGAGAAACAAGCAATTAACTCCCTGCATCTCTCTGTCTGACGTAGTTCCGTAGGCGTGACCTACATGGGACCTACATAATTGTAATCAGCATCCCTTAGAATGGGGAGGTAGCCAAAATCTGGAGTCAATTTGACCTAGGGAACCCCGTGAAAAGTCGAGTGTCATTCTCCTCATAGCTCCCCATTCAAAATGTAACGAAAAAATACCCCGAGTTCTCCAAAACCTAAGTCCGAAATGAATGGGGCTTCTATGGCAGCCACAATTTCCGGTCAACCTAGACAGACCAATGAGGTACCGTTGGATGCGTCTTGGGCAGTGGAGTCCAGTGAGACACAAATTTGTTTCGTAGGATGCCCCCTGGTGGAGAAACAAGCAATTAACTCCCTGCATCTCTCTGTCTGACGTAGTTCCGTAGGCGTGACCTACATGGGACCTACATAATTGTAATCAGCATCCCTTAGAATGGGGGGGGTAGCCAAAATCTGGAGTCAATTTGACCTAGGGAACCCCATTCAAAATGTTATTACTATGTTATTACTATGTTATTACATAGAAATGAATGGGGCTTCTATGGCAGCCACAATTTCCGGTCAACCTAGACAGACCAATGAGGTACCGTTGGATGCGTCTTGGGCAGTGTAGTCCAGTGAGACACAAATTTGTTTCGTAGGATGCCCCCTGGTGGAGAAACAAGCAATTAACTCCCTGCATCTCTCTGTCTGACGTAGTTCCGTAGGCGTGACCTACATGGGACCTACATAATTGTAATCAGCATCCCTTAGAATGGGGGGGTAGCCAAAATCTGGAGTCAATTTGACCTAGGGAACCCCGTGAAAAGTCGAGTGTCATTCTCCTCATAGCTCCCCATTCAAAATGTAACGAAAAAATACCCCGAGTTCTCCAAAACCTAAGTCCGAAATGAATGGGGCTTCTATGGCAGCCACAATTTCCGGTCAACCTAGACAGACCAATGAGGTACCGTTGGATGCGTCTTGGGCAGTGGAGTCCAGTGAGACACAAATTTGTTTCGTAGGATACCCCCTGGTGGAGAAACAAGCAATTAACTCCCTGCATCTCTCTGTCTGACGTAGTTCCGTAGGCGTGACCTACATGGGACCTACATAATTGTAATCAGCATCCCTTAGAATGGGGAGGTAGCCAAAATCTGGAGTCAATTTGACCTAGGGAACCCCGTGAAAAGTCGAGTGTCATTCTCCTCATAGCTCCCCATTCAAAATGTAACGAAAAAATACCCCGAGTTCTCCAAAACCTAAGTCCGAAATGAATGGGGCTTCTATGGCAGCCACAATTTCCGGTCAACCTAGACAGACCAATGAGGTACCGTTGGATGCGTCTTGGGCAGTGGAGTCCAGTGAGACACAAATTTGTTTCGTAGGATGCCCCCTGGTGGAGAAACAAGCAATTAACTCCCTGCATCTCTCTGTCTGACGTAGTTCCGTAGGCGTGACCTACATGGGACCTACATAATTGTAATCAGCATCCCTTAGAATGGGGGGGGTAGCCAAAATCTGGAGTCAATTTGACCTAGGGAACCCCATTCAAAATGTTATTACTATGTTATTACTATGTTATTACATAGAAATGAATGGGGCTTCTATGGCAGCCACAATTTCCGGTCAACCTAGACAGACCAATGAGGTACCGTTGGATGCGTCTTGGGCAGTGTAGTCCAGTGAGACACAAATTTGTTTCGTAGGATGCCCCCTGGTGGAGAAACAAGCAATTAACTCCCTGCATCTCTCTGTCTGACGTAGTTCCGTAGGCGTGACCTACATGGGACCTACATAATTGTAATCAGCATCCCTTAGAATGGGGGGGTAGCCAAAATCTGGAGTCAATTTGACCTAGGGAACCCCGTGAAAAGTCGAGTGTCATTCTCCTCATAGCTCCCCATTCAAAATGTAACGAAAAAATACCCCGAGTTCTCCAAAACCTAAGTCCGAAATGAATGGGGCTTCTATGGCAGCCACAATTTCCGGTCAACCTAGACAGACCAATGAGGTACCGTTGGATGCGCCTTGGGCAGTGGAGTCCAGTGAGACACAAATGTGTTTCGTAGGATGCCCCCTGGTGGAGAAACAAGCAATTTACTCCCTGCATCTCTCTGTCTGACGTAGTTCCGTAGGCGTGACCTACATGGGACCTACATAATTGTAATCAGCATCCCTTAGAATGGGGGGGGGTAGCCAAAATCTGTAGTCAATTTGACCTAGGGAACCCCATTCAAAATGTTATTACTATGTTATTACTATGTTATTACATAGTTATTACATAGTTATTACACTGTTATTACTGTATTACTACAAGAAAAAAGAGACATTTCTTGAACATTAACATATTTATTAGACAAAATTCAAAGCAAACACAACAAACAACAACAGTGCACACAATATATATTATATATATTATATTATATATATATATATGTAAATACGTAACATATTATATATTTATATATTATATATTATTATTAACTAAAGACACTCACACACACAAACAAAAAAAACATGGTTAGGACATATGTTCACCAAAGCGTGGGGGTTCACCAAAGTGTTATTTTGCCACTTTAATAA
This sequence comes from Astyanax mexicanus, assembly GCF_023375975.1. Classification (NCBI taxonomy): domain Eukaryota; kingdom Metazoa; phylum Chordata; class Actinopteri; order Characiformes; family Acestrorhamphidae; genus Astyanax; species Astyanax mexicanus. The sequence goes on along the minus strand of NW_026040088.1, from coordinate 27,277 downwards.
GCCGGAAAAAAACCTAAGTCTTTACGTCTGTGACCAGGTGCATGGCCAAAAAAACAGTTTAAAATACCAAAAATTGTAAAATCGGTCTTAGAGTCACCAGTTTCGGTGGGGGGCATCCCTGGGATAGGCCGCACCACATATCCGAAGCCCGGCCCCCTGGGTGGGCGGAGTCTAGAGCGGGTACCCCTACGGACTCGGGCACGGCGTTAGGTTGGCCGGCGTGTAAGGACGTACTACAATCGGCTGGTGAATTGGATCCAAGTGCCATGGTTTTATGGAGTTAGGAACAAAGTTCACCGATGTGTGACCAATGTTCACCGTCACGTTGGTACCCATAAGTCCTAGACCTTAGGTGGTAGGGACAAGTGCTTCGGATATGTGAAGCACACGACCGCCCCCTTGTGGCCTGCATTGGTCCTGCGGCCCTAGCCCCTCCCCCTCCCTCGCAGGCCCCTCCCACGCCCGAAACCTTCAAACGGCCGTATCTCGGGAACGGTTCGAGCGACAGGCACGAAATTTTAGAGGCTGAATCGGACATTGGGTCCGATTCAGCCTACCAAACTTCGTGCCTGTCGCTCAAACCGTTCCCGAGATACGGCCGTTTGAAGGTTTCGGGCCTAATTTTAGGCATAAATTAAATCGATTAAGGGTTCATATCTCGAGGACGGTTGTACCTAGGGACTCCAAATTTGGCAGGCTGAATCGGACCTTAGGTCCGATTCAGCCTACCGATTTTGGTGACCCTATGACCTTCCTGGCCCTCGCGGGGTCCAAAAAGACACCCGATTTGGCCCCCGGGCCTACCCTTGGAACCTTCTAGGGGCCGTATCTCGGCGACCCTTTGACCTAGGGGCCCCATTTTTGGATATGTTACTCACGGGGAGCCCCTCTAACGCATATCTGGAGTTTTGGCGCGCAGCGCCCCCCGCTGGAAAGAAAGCTTTATTTCAATCTGAAACCAAACAACGGTCTTGCTGGGTCTATGTCCGAGAGCCTCCTGCGTTTACAAGTGGATCACAGAGGATGAAATTTCCGGTGGTTCTATGGAAATCTCGGTAGCAGTAGGTTATTACATGCGGAAAGAGAGACTGATATCAGCCTTCGAGTTTGGTCTAAGTCTTATGGTTGTTGAGTTAGGAGCATTGTTCACCAATGTGTAGGGGTTCACCAAAGTGTTTCCACGATCGTTTAAAGGCTAATATCTCGAGAACGGTTGCACCTAGAGACACCAAAATCGGCAGGCTGGACGGGACCGATGGTCCCGTCCAGCCTGCCGATTTTGGTGTCCCTGTGACCTTCCTAGCCCTCGCGGGGCATGAAAAGAGGGAAAAGTGAAATTTTCGGGGGTCCTGGGGACCCCTCGGTTGAAGTAGGTTATTAAGCGCGAGACGTCGGACCGAAATCAGCCCTTGATTTCGGTCCGAGTCCCATGGTTAATGAGTTAGGAGCATTGTTCACCGATGTGTAGGGGTTCACAAAAGCGTGGCGCAGGACACGGACAACCTACTTGAAGTCCAACATATGGCTATGTTCTTGGTTTCCCTGTATGAGGCATGGTTCAAAAGTTAGCTTTGGATCACCCTGAAACCCCGTTTGGGGGCGTGGCCACGCCCCCCCAGACCACACTCAGTGATTTTGGGCGTGAAAAAAAAATAGTTAGGAAACAAGTTCACCAAACGGTATCAATACACTTTGGTGAACTTGGCCACACCCCCTATGACTCATCCCACCATATTTGGAAAAATGTTCAGTTAGGGTTAGGAGTAAAGTTCACCCAACTGTAGGGATGCCTATTTTGCCACTTTAAGCCGGAAAAACCCTAAGTCTTTACGTCTGTGACCAGGTGCATGGCCAAAAAAACAGTTTAAAATACCAAAAATTGTAAAATCGGTCTTAGAGTCACCAGTTTCGGTGGGGGGCATCCCTGGGATAGGCCGCACCACATATCCGAAGCCCGGCCCCCTGGGTGGGCGGAGTCTAGAGCGGGTACCCCTACGGACTCGGGCACGGCGTTAGGTTGGCCGGCGGGTAAGGACGTACTACAATCGGCTGGTGAATTGGATCCAAGTGCCATGGTTATGGAGTTAGGAACAAAGTACACCAATGTGTGACCAATGTTCACCGTCACGTTGGTACCCATAAGTCCTAGACCTTAGGTGGTAGGGACAAGTGCTTCGGATATGTGAAGCACACGACCGCCCCCTTGTCGCCTGCATTGGTCCTGCGGCCCTAGCCCCTCCCGCTCCCTCGCAGGCCCCTCCCACGTCCGAAGCCTGGCCCGAAACCTTCAAACGGCCGTATCTCGGGAACGGTTCGAGCGACAGGCACGAAATTTTACAGGCTGAATCGGACCCAAGGTCCGATTCAGCCTACCAAACTTCGTGCCTGTCGCTCAAACCGTTCCCGAGATACGGCCGTTTGAAGGTTTCGGGCCTAATTTTAGGCATAAATTAAATCGATTAAGGGTTCATATCTCGGGGACGGTTGTACCTAGGGACTCCAAATTTGGCAGGCTGAATCGGACCTTAGGTCCGATTCAGCCTACCGATTTTGGTGACCCTACGACCTTCCTGGCCCTCGCGGGGTCCAAAAAGACACCCGATTTGGCCCCCGGGCCTACCCTTGGAACCTTCTAGGGGCCGTATCTCGGCGACCCTTTGACCTAGGGGCCCCATTTTTGGATATGTTACTCACGGGGAGCCCCTCTAACGCATATCTGGAGTTTTGGCGCCCAGCGCCCCCCGCTGGAAAGAAAGCTTTATTTCAATCTGAAACCAAACAACGGTCTTGCTGGGTCTATGTCCGAGAGCCTCCTGCGTTTACAAGTGGATCACAGAGGATGAAATTTCCGGTGGTTCTATGGAAATCTCGGTAGCAGTAGGTTATTACATGCGGAAAGAGTGACTGATATCAGCCTTCGAGTTTGGTCTAAGTCTTATGGTTGTGGAGTTAGGAGCATTGTTCACCAATGTGTAGGGGTTCACCAAAGTGTTTCCACGATCGTTTAAAGGCTAATATCTCGAGAACGGTTGCACCTAGAGACACCAAAATCGGCAGGCTGGATGGGACCGAAGGTCCCATCCAGCCTGCCGATTTTGGTGTCCCTGTGACCTTCCTAGCCCTCGCGGGGCATGGAAAAGAGGAAAAGTGAAATTTTCGGGGGTCCTGGGGACCCCTCGGTTGAAGTAGGTTATTAAGCGCGAGACGTCGGACCGAAATCAGCCCTTGATTTCGGTCCGAGTCCCATGGTTAATGAGTTAGGAGCATTGTTCACCAATGTGTAGGGGTTCACAAAAGCGTGGCGCAGGACACGGACAACCTACTTGAAGTCAACATATGGCTATGTTCTTGGTTTCCCTGTATGAGGCATGGTTCAAAAGTTAGCTTTGGATCACCCTGAAACCCCGTTTGGGGGCGTGGCCACGCCCCCCCAGACCACACTCAGTGATTTTGGGCGTGAAAAAAAATAGTTAGGAAACAAGTTCACCGAACGGTATCAATACACTTTGGTGAACGTGGCCACACCCCCTATGACTCATCCCACCATTTTTGGTAAAGTTCAGTTACGGTTAGGAAACAAGTTCACCGAACGGTATCAATACACTTTGGTGAACTTGGCCACACCCCCTATGACTCATCCCACCATATTTGGAAAAATGTTCAGTTAGGGTTAGGAGTAAAGTTCACCCAACTGTAGGGATGCCACTTTGGTGAACATCACATGACCCCAAGGGTCACGCCCACAAAGTTTGGGAGGAGTCTGACTTGTCAATCACCTAAAATCCACCTACTACTCATTGGAGAACCTCAAGTCTAAATTGAGTACATACGCCCCCTAAAGTGCAGTACCGACGTATTCGCGAATGACAGGTTCATGGTAAACTCTATGGGAAAATTAGGATCCAAAACACCGTTGTGTCATTCAGATTATAAAGACAGATCGGCTATACAAACCCATTCATTTTTCCACGCTTTGGTGAATAATGCCCTAACCCTAACCCTAACCCTAACCTAACCCTAACCCTAACCCTAACCTAACCCTAACCCTAACCCTAACCCTAACCCTAACCTAACCCTAACCTAACCCTAACCTAACCCTAACCCTAACCCTAACCCTAACCCTAACCCTAACCCTAACCTAACCCTAACCCTAACCCTAACCCTAACCCTAACCCTAGCACAATTACAGTGAGCTGCAGATCGACAGCTTTCCGGGTGCAACGTTTAGACACGCGCAAAACTTCCTCAGCAAGGCCACAGTACATGCTAAAGTGAACACAGTCATCCTTGCGTTTGGCATCAACCACCGCAATCAAAAATGCAAGGAGACTGCTGTTAAACAAATGCAGCGTGCTGTAAAGGCGGCTGTGGAAAAGTTTCCGGGTGCAGCGGTCTGGATCCCGCTGGTTAACTTCTCCAAACAGCTGAAGTTGGAGGAAAGAGAACAACTGGGGGATCTAAATGCTCACATTAAAAGACACATGGCCTACCTACCTCTACTTCCAGTTGAGCACTTTAAGGTGACCCAGGATAGAATCCACTGGACACCAGAGTGTGCTAAAGCGATGCTGGACCATTGGGCCAAGAAGTTAAACTTAGTAGGCCTTTAAATCCGAAGCCGGCATTACAAAGGGGTAGTGAAGTACTAAACCTTGCTAGAAACTTCACACCTACTGAAGGAGAATTAAAACTCCTAAACAAAGGCCTCACTTTTATTCCAACTCCCAAAATAAACCAAAACATGAAAAAACAACTCACCTTAGATATGCAGCAGTATCATAGGAGGCTACTGCTAACAGCCTTCTTCAGATATGAGGAAGGATCAGGGCCCCCTCCTTTCACCCCCAAATCAACATGGACTCCTAAACTATCTCAGGTGCCAAACACAATTAGGAAAATCATTAGAGCAGACAAATATGCAGCTAGGAACCTCCCCCTTAACTGTAAAGAAAAATCTAATCTGGATCATTTAGAACAAAAAGCCTTACAACAATTACGCCAAAATAAATCCATCGTTATCAAACCCGCGGACAAAGGGAGCGTCACAGTAATAATGGACAGGGCAGCCTACATAAAAGAAGCAGAAAGACAACTTAATCAGGAAACCTACTATAAGAAAATCCCTCAACCCATTTTTTTAGAAACTGTCCCAGTGGTTCAAAAACTCTTAACCCAATTAAGGGAAGAGGGCTACATCAACAAAAAACAGGAAATGTACCTGATGAGTCCAGACAATCCACGGCAGAGGGTTTTCTATCTGCTACCAAAAATACACAAGGATCCAGAATCATGGAGCGTTCCATTCGAGATGCCACCAGGTCGTCCAATTGTGTCAGACTGCGGTAGCGAAACCTACGCTACAGCAGAATACATTGAGCACTTTCTCAATCCGATCAGCACCAAACACCCTAGTTACATCAAGGACACATATGATTTTATAGAGAAAATTAAAAACCTTACCCTTCCTCCTGATTGTCTTCTCTTCACTATCGATATAGACAGTCTCTACACAAATATTGACACACCAGCGGGCCTAGAGGCAGTAAGAGAGTGGTTTACTAGGTACCCTGACAAAAGCAGACCAGATCAAATTCTTTTAAAATTACTAGATATTAATCTCAACAGAAATGATTTCCAATTCGACTCCAAATTTTACCTCCAAATAAAAGGGACGGCAATGGGAAAGAGATTTGCCCCCTCATATGCCAACATCTTCATGGCTCGTTGGGAGGAAGCTGCGTTGGCTGCGTGGGACATCAAACCACTCCACTACTTTAGGTTTCTTGATGATATCTGGGGGGTATGGTCGGGAACACGAGAAGAGTTCATTCAATTTGCTGCCCACCTCGATCAGTTTAATCAGTCCATTAAAATCAAATACACACTACACAACACAGAGGTGAACTTCCTTGACACCATAACCTTTAAGGGAAGGGGATTCTCAGACAGCCATAAACTCGATATTCGAGTTTACTTTAAAGATACGGACACGCACTCTCTTTTATTTAAATCCAGCTACCACCCAAAACATACCTTCAAGGGGATTGTGAAATCACAGCTCCTAAGGTTCCACAAAATCTGCACTCAACAGGGAGACTTTTGGGAAGCTGAAAGAACCCTCTTCCAAGCCCTCAGGAAAAGGGGTTACTCCAGATCTTTCCTAAGACAGTGTCACAGGAACTTTTTATCTAGAAAAAAGGAATCTGACACAGAAATCATCCCTTTAATCACAACATTTTCCAAAGCGACTCTTAATTTAAATCGGAACCTAAAAGAAAATTTTGAAAAATTCACAGAGAAGGATAAAATTCTGGACCACCATAGGGTAATCTCGGCCTACCGTAAAAACAAGAACCTGAAAGATATATTAGTGCAAAGCAAACTACCCCAAATACAAAATTTACAAAATATACCCCGAGAATTCGCCGAATACAAACCCAAAAACTGGATCTCCAACCCACGCACAGGGGAATTATTTAAAATCTGGCCACCCTTTAAACACACCATTGGCAACTGTATTTATCTGATTTATTGCAAAAAATGTAATGTGCAATATGTGGGGGAAACCAGAAACACATTGGCTAGTAGAATGTGGCAACACAGGTACAACATTATTAACCAAAAAGAAACACAGACCTGGCTTGTCAAACACTTTATTAAACACGGGGTTCAATCACTGAGAGTCATGGGACTGCAATTCAACCCGTCATGGTCCCACCCTAAAAGAAAACATATGGAGAAAATCTGGATCAACAAATTAGGAGCATTATATCCAGGGGGACTCAATGAACAATTGGCCTAGATCAGGAAATAAGAAAAAGGGAAAGTGATCATCATAAGGGGAGGGGGAGACGTTGGGGAGATGATCGTGCTTGGTGACGTGTGGTAGGCCCGTGCCTAACGAGGGTTCTGGACTTGTCCAGTCTTACTGGACTGGTCTGGGGCTTCGGTAAATTGGGTCCTTGACCCAATTCTCTAAACCTAATCCAGCCAGTGCCACCCACGATTGCCTGGGTGCGGTCGACTCCCGCGTCTCCCTACTCTTCCTCTCTTATCTACACCTTTAGTTTTAAATATAACCTGACCTTAATCTAATTATAACTTAAATATAACCGGAACCAAACCTAAACCTAACCATAAACCGGAAATTAAACCCAACCTTAACCCAACACCTAAACCTAACCTTAACCCTAAACCTAAACCTAACCTTAACCCAAAACCTAACCCTAAACCTAACCTTAACCTAACTTTAACCCAAAATCTAAACCTAGCCCTAA
>NW_026040088.1:12500-15000 GCF_023375975.1 Astyanax mexicanus | reverse complement strand
CCAGCTACCACCCAAAACATACCTTCAAGGGGATTGTGAAATCACAGCTCCTAAGGTTCCACAAAATCTGCACTCAACAGGGAGACTTTTGGGAAGCTGAAAGAACCCTCTTCCAAGCCCTCAGGAAAAGGGGTTACTCCAGATCTTTCCTAAGACAGTGTCACAGGAACTTTTTATCTAGAAAAAAGGAATCTGACACAGAAATCATCCCTTTAATCACAACATTTTCCAAAGCGACTCTTAATTTAAATCGGAACCTAAAAGAAAATTTTGAAAAATTCACAGAGAAGGATAAAATTCTGGACCACCATAGGGTAATCTCGGCCTACCGTAAAAACAAGAACCTGAAAGATATATTAGTGCAAAGCAAACTACCCCAAATACAAAATTTACAAAATATACCCCGAGAATTCGCCGAATACAAACCCAAAAACTGGATCTCCAACCCACGCACAGGGGAATTATTTAAAATCTGGCCACCCTTTAAACACACCATTGGCAACTGTATTTATCTGATTTATTGCAAAAAATGTAATGTGCAATATGTGGGGGAAACCAGAAACACATTGGCTAGTAGAATGTGGCAACACAGGTACAACATTATTAACCAAAAAGAAACACAGACCTGGCTTGTCAAACACTTTATTAAACACGGGGTTCAATCACTGAGAGTCATGGGACTGCAATTCAACCCGTCATGGTCCCACCCTAAAAGAAAACATATGGAGAAAATCTGGATCAACAAATTAGGAGCATTATATCCAGGGGGACTCAATGAACAATTGGCCTAGATCAGGAAATAAGAAAAAGGGAAAGTGATCATCATAAGGGGAGGGGGAGACGTTGGGGAGATGATCGTGCTTGGTGACGTGTGGTAGGCCCGTGCCTAACGAGGGTTCTGGACTTGTCCAGTCTTACTGGACTGGTCTGGGGCTTCGGTAAATTGGGTCCTTGACCCAATTCTCTAAACCTAATCCAGCCAGTGCCACCCACGATTGCCTGGGTGCGGTCGACTCCCGCGTCTCCCTACTCTTCCTCTCTTATCTACACCTTTAGTTTTAAATATAACCTGACCTTAATCTAATTATAACTTAAATATAACCGGAACCAAACCTAAACCTAACCATAAACCGGAAATTAAACCCAACCTTAACCCAACACCTAAACCTAACCTTAACCCTAAACCTAAACCTAACCTTAACCCAAAACCTAACCCTAAACCTAACCTTAACCTAACTTTAACCCAAAATCTAAACCTAGCCCTAAACCTAACCTTAACCTAAAACCTAAACCTAGCCCTAAACCTAACCTTAACCTTAACCCAAAACCCAAACCTAGCCCTAAACATAAACCTAACCCTAAAACTTAACCTTAACACAAAACCTAACCTTAACCTAAAACCTAAACCTAACCTTAACCCTAAACCTAGCCCTAAACCTAACCCTAAACTTAACCTTAACCTAAAACCTAAACCTAACCTTAGCCCAAAAACCTAAACATAACCTTAGCCAAAAACCTAAACCTAACCATAACCCAAAACCTAAACCTAGCCCTAAACCTAACCCTAAACTTAACCTTAATCTAAAACCTAAACCTAACCTTAAACCAAAAACCTAAACCTAACCTTAACCAAAAACCTAAACCTAACCTTAACCCAAAACCTAAACCTAGCCCTAAACCTAACCCTAAACCTAACCTTAACCCAAAAACCTAACCTTAACCAAAAACCTAAACCTAACCTTAACCCAAAACCTAGCCCTAAACCTAACCTTAACCTAAAACCTAAACCTAACCTCAACCTAAAACCTAAACCTAACCTTAACCTAAAACCTAAACCTAACCTTAACCCAAAAACCTAAACCTAACCTTAACCAAAAACCTAAACCTAACCTTAACCTAACCCTAAACCTAACCTTAACCCAAAAACCTAACCTTAACCAAAAACCTAAACCCAACCTTAACCTAAAACCTAAACCTAACCTTAACCCAAAACCTAAACCTGACTAAAATTTTAATATAAACATAACTTAAAACAGAACCTAACCCTCAACCCTACCACTGACCGCTCCATGATCTAATTATAATTAAAATATAAATACTACCTGATCTTAAAACCTAACTATAACCTAAAAATAACCTAAACCTAACCTTAAAACCAACCACTGACCTAACCGTAATCTACTCTTAATTTAAACATAAATACAACTTAATCTTAAAATCTAACCCTAACCTAAAACATAACCTTAATCTAACCATAATACAATCAGAAAAAAATATAATTAAATAAATAAAACATTTATATTGATCACATCATGCTTAGAACATTTCCAAGGCTTTAAAAACATTTTTTCCTTTATTAAAAACAGCTAGATTTAAAACACACAGGAAAAAAAACCCTCCTTTTTTTTCCCTCCTGTGGACTGCAGCAGTTCAAAATTCAAACCAAGCTAGGGGCGGAGCCTACCCCCTGCAGCTTATATAAGCAGCAGGAGGGAGAGCA
>NW_026040088.1:7500-10000 GCF_023375975.1 Astyanax mexicanus | reverse complement strand
ACATGAAAAAACAACTCACCTTAGATATGCAGCAGTATCATAGGAGGCTACTGCTAACAGCCTTCTTCAGATATGAGGAAGGATCAGGGCCCCCTCCTTTCACCCCCAAATCAACATGGACTCCTAAACTATCTCAGGTGCCAAACACAATTAGGAAAATCATTAGAGCAGACAAATATGCAGCTAGGAACCTCCCCCTTAACTGTAAAGAAAAATCTAATCTGGATCATTTAGAACAAAAAGCCTTACAACAATTACGCCAAAATAAATCCATCGTTATCAAACCCGCGGACAAAGGGAGCGTCACAGTAATAATGGACAGGGCAGCCTACATAAAAGAAGCAGAAAGACAACTTAATCAGGAAACCTACTATAAGAAAATCCCTCAACCCATTTTTTTAGAAACTGTCCCAGTGGTTCAAAAACTCTTAACCCAATTAAGGGAAGAGGGCTACATCAACAAAAAACAGGAAATGTACCTGATGAGTCCAGACAATCCACGGCAGAGGGTTTTCTATCTGCTACCAAAAATACACAAGGATCCAGAATCATGGAGCGTTCCATTCGAGATGCCACCAGGTCGTCCAATTGTGTCAGACTGCGGTAGCGAAACCTACGCTACAGCAGAATACATTGAGCACTTTCTCAATCCGATCAGCACCAAACACCCTAGTTACATCAAGGACACATATGATTTTATAGAGAAAATTAAAAACCTTACCCTTCCTCCTGATTGTCTTCTCTTCACTATCGATATAGACAGTCTCTACACAAATATTGACACACCAGCGGGCCTAGAGGCAGTAAGAGAGTGGTTTACTAGGTACCCTGACAAAAGCAGACCAGATCAAATTCTTTTAAAATTACTAGATATTAATCTCAACAGAAATGATTTCCAATTCGACTCCAAATTTTACCTCCAAATAAAAGGGACGGCAATGGGAAAGAGATTTGCCCCCTCATATGCCAACATCTTCATGGCTCGTTGGGAGGAAGCTGCGTTGGCTGCGTGGGACATCAAACCACTCCACTACTTTAGGTTTCTTGATGATATCTGGGGGGTATGGTCGGGAACACGAGAAGAGTTCATTCAATTTGCTGCCCACCTCGATCAGTTTAATCAGTCCATTAAAATCAAATACACACTACACAACACAGAGGTGAACTTCCTTGACACCATAACCTTTAAGGGAAGGGGATTCTCAGACAGCCATAAACTCGATATTCGAGTTTACTTTAAAGATACGGACACGCACTCTCTTTTATTTAAATCCAGCTACCACCCAAAACATACCTTCAAGGGGATTGTGAAATCACAGCTCCTAAGGTTCCACAAAATCTGCACTCAACAGGGAGACTTTTGGGAAGCTGAAAGAACCCTCTTCCAAGCCCTCAGGAAAAGGGGTTACTCCAGATCTTTCCTAAGACAGTGTCACAGGAACTTTTTATCTAGAAAAAAGGAATCTGACACAGAAATCATCCCTTTAATCACAACATTTTCCAAAGCGACTCTTAATTTAAATCGGAACCTAAAAGAAAATTTTGAAAAATTCACAGAGAAGGATAAAATTCTGGACCACCATAGGGTAATCTCGGCCTACCGTAAAAACAAGAACCTGAAAGATATATTAGTGCAAAGCAAACTACCCCAAATACAAAATTTACAAAATATACCCCGAGAATTCGCCGAATACAAACCCAAAAACTGGATCTCCAACCCACGCACAGGGGAATTATTTAAAATCTGGCCACCCTTTAAACACACCATTGGCAACTGTATTTATCTGATTTATTGCAAAAAATGTAATGTGCAATATGTGGGGGAAACCAGAAACACATTGGCTAGTAGAATGTGGCAACACAGGTACAACATTATTAACCAAAAAGAAACACAGACCTGGCTTGTCAAACACTTTATTAAACACGGGGTTCAATCACTGAGAGTCATGGGACTGCAATTCAACCCGTCATGGTCCCACCCTAAAAGAAAACATATGGAGAAAATCTGGATCAACAAATTAGGAGCATTATATCCAGGGGGACTCAATGAACAATTGGCCTAGATCAGGAAATAAGAAAAAGGGAAAGTGATCATCATAAGGGGAGGGGGAGACGTTGGGGAGATGATCGTGCTTGGTGACGTGTGGTAGGCCCGTGCCTAACGAGGGTTCTGGACTTGTCCAGTCTTACTGGACTGGTCTGGGGCTTCGGTAAATTGGGTCCTTGACCCAATTCTCTAAACCTAATCCAGCCAGTGCCACCCACGATTGCCTGGGTGCGGTCGACTCCCGCGTCTCCCTACTCTTCCTCTCTTATCTACACCTTTAGTTTTAAATATAACCTGACCTTAATCTAATTATAACTTAAATATAACCGGAACCAAACCTAAACCTAACCATAAACCGGAAATTAAACCCAACCTTAACCCAACACCTAAACCTAACCTTAACCCTAAACCTAAACCTAACCTTAACCCAAAACCTAACCCTAAACCTAACCT
>NW_026040088.1:0-2500 GCF_023375975.1 Astyanax mexicanus | reverse complement strand
TTCGAGTTTACTTTAAAGATACGGACACGCACTCTCTTTTATTTAAATCCAGCTACCACCCAAAACATACCTTCAAGGGGATTGTGAAATCACAGCTCCTAAGGTTCCACAAAATCTGCACTCAACAGGGAGACTTTTGGGAAGCTGAAAGAACCCTCTTCCAAGCCCTCAGGAAAAGGGGTTACTCCAGATCTTTCCTAAGACAGTGTCACAGGAACTTTTTATCTAGAAAAAAGGAATCTGACACAGAAATCATCCCTTTAATCACAACATTTTCCAAAGCGACTCTTAATTTAAATCGGAACCTAAAAGAAAATTTTGAAAAATTCACAGAGAAGGATAAAATTCTGGACCACCATAGGGTAATCTCGGCCTACCGTAAAAACAAGAACCTGAAAGATATATTAGTGCAAAGCAAACTACCCCAAATACAAAATTTACAAAATATACCCCGAGAATTCGCCGAATACAAACCCAAAAACTGGATCTCCAACCCACGCACAGGGGAATTATTTAAAATCTGGCCACCCTTTAAACACACCATTGGCAACTGTATTTATCTGATTTATTGCAAAAAATGTAATGTGCAATATGTGGGGGAAACCAGAAACACATTGGCTAGTAGAATGTGGCAACACAGGTACAACATTATTAACCAAAAAGAAACACAGACCTGGCTTGTCAAACACTTTATTAAACACGGGGTTCAATCACTGAGAGTCATGGGACTGCAATTCAACCCGTCATGGTCCCACCCTAAAAGAAAACATATGGAGAAAATCTGGATCAACAAATTAGGAGCATTATATCCAGGGGGACTCAATGAACAATTGGCCTAGATCAGGAAATAAGAAAAAGGGAAAGTGATCATCATAAGGGGAGGGGGAGACGTTGGGGAGATGATCGTGCTTGGTGACGTGTGGTAGGCCCGTGCCTAACGAGGGTTCTGGACTTGTCCAGTCTTACTGGACTGGTCTGGGGCTTCGGTAAATTGGGTCCTTGACCCAATTCTCTAAACCTAATCCAGCCAGTGCCACCCACGATTGCCTGGGTGCGGTCGACTCCCGCGTCTCCCTACTCTTCCTCTCTTATCTACACCTTTAGTTTTAAATATAACCTGACCTTAATCTAATTATAACTTAAATATAACCGGAACCAAACCTAAACCTAACCATAAACCGGAAATTAAACCCAACCTTAACCCAACACCTAAACCTAACCTTAACCCTAAACCTAAACCTAACCTTAACCCAAAACCTAACCCTAAACCTAACCTTAACCTAACTTTAACCCAAAATCTAAACCTAGCCCTAAACCTAACCTTAACCTAAAACCTAAACCTAGCCCTAAACCTAACCTTAACCTTAACCCAAAACCCAAACCTAGCCCTAAACATAAACCTAACCCTAAAACTTAACCTTAACACAAAACCTAACCTTAACCTAAAACCTAAACCTAACCTTAACCCTAAACCTAGCCCTAAACCTAACCCTAAACTTAACCTTAACCTAAAACCTAAACCTAACCTTAGCCCAAAAACCTAAACATAACCTTAGCCAAAAACCTAAACCTAACCATAACCCAAAACCTAAACCTAGCCCTAAACCTAACCCTAAACTTAACCTTAATCTAAAACCTAAACCTAACCTTAAACCAAAAACCTAAACCTAACCTTAACCAAAAACCTAAACCTAACCTTAACCCAAAACCTAAACCTAGCCCTAAACCTAACCCTAAACCTAACCTTAACCCAAAAACCTAACCTTAACCAAAAACCTAAACCTAACCTTAACCCAAAACCTAGCCCTAAACCTAACCTTAACCTAAAACCTAAACCTAACCTCAACCTAAAACCTAAACCTAACCTTAACCTAAAACCTAAACCTAACCTTAACCCAAAAACCTAAACCTAACCTTAACCAAAAACCTAAACCTAACCTTAACCTAACCCTAAACCTAACCTTAACCCAAAAACCTAACCTTAACCAAAAACCTAAACCCAACCTTAACCCTAAAACCTAAACCTAACCTTAACCCAAAACCTAAACCTGACTAAAATTTTAATATAAACATAACTTAAAACAGAACCTAACCCTCAACCCTACCACTGACCGCTCCATGATCTAATTATAATTAAAATATAAATACTACCTGATCTTAAAACCTAACTATAACCTAAAAATAACCTAAACCTAACCTTAAAACCAACCACTGACCTAACCGTAATCTACTCTTAATTTAAACATAAATACAACTTAATCTTAAAATCTAACCCTAACCTAAAACATAACCTTAATCTAACCATAATACAATCAGAAAAAAATATAATTAAATAAATAAAACATTTATATTGATCACATCATGCTTAGAACATTTCCAAGGCTTTAAAAACATTTTTTCCTTTATTAAAAACAGCTAGATTTAAAACACACAGGAAAAAAAACCCTCCTTTTTTTTCCCTCCTGTGGACTGCAGCAGTTCAAAATTCAAACCAAGCTAG
>NW_026040087.1:45000-47500 GCF_023375975.1 Astyanax mexicanus | reverse complement strand
TGGTCTACCAGTGGTAGGCTCGAAAAGTCGAAAAAATGACTAAGTCCAACTTGGTCTACCAGTGGTAGGCTCGAAAAGTTGAAAAAATGACTAAGTCCAACTTGGTCTACCAGTGGTAGGCCCGAAAAAGCTGAAAAAATGACTAAGTCCCACTCGGTCTACCAGTGGTAGGTCGAAAAAGTGCGAAATTTTTCTAAGTCCCCACTTTTGGTCTACCATTTCACGCCAAAAACTAGTGAGGGTGGCGAGCTCCAGGATTTCTGACCCCCTTCGCCCGACTCCCTTGCCCGACGAAGGTGCACTCCGGTCGGCCTCGGAGCGAGTTCGCCCGCGCTCTGGAGGATTTTTCGTCGGGGGGTTTTTCAAAGGGGTGCCGTCGGACTGTTGAGGAGAGTGGCAATGACTAGGGGTCCAAGCACTGGAGATGATTCTCCATTCATTTCTAAGCATGGCAGAGCTTAAATAAAGCCCCAATAATGGTTCCAAAGTGGATTTTTGGACACTATAACACGGACCCGATCCTACCCGACCAAGAAGCTCCGCAGGTCGGCCTCCGTCCCGCCCCCCGCCCCCCAGGCGGTACGGAGGAAAAACCAAACTTCCAGAGACGGTTCCAGGGGGGGTATCTCTTTCATTATTTTGACCCGATCGAATGGACTACCGAGCCCGCCTGGGTAGGCAACCGCGCGGCCCTCCGTGGCCACTGTGCGCGGTGCGTTCCTACCCGACCCAGCGGGTTAGCCTCCAGGGGGGTCCTCCGTCAGGGGGAGGACCTTTCCGAACCTATCCGAGGGAGTCGTAGACGGCCCGTCTATATCTCAATCTGCCCTACACGATAACCGGTCGGCCCGGAGCCGTCGGACTCGGATGCCTCGGTGGTCCTCGCGTCCAACCGAGCTCCAGCACCCGGCTTCAAAAAGCTCCGGACCCCCGGTTTCGGAACGAGCGTTTCCTTGTTATCCCCGAAGCAAGCGGGAACTCGCGCAGCGGAGTTGCCACACTAATTTCCACTGGGAGCAATGAGGGGTGAGCTCGGACGAGCCTCTCCGCCCGTCCCCCCCTCCCCGGGGGGTCCTTCGGACGGTACGGGGCCGATCCCTCTCCCCTCTAAGAACCAATGGTTTTTTCTGTGACAAAAACCACTCGCAGCAACCTGGTTGATCCTGCCAGTAACATATGCTTGTCTCAAAGATTAAGCCATGCAGGTCTAAGTGCACACGGAAGGTACAGTGAAACTGCGAATGGCTCATTAAATCAGTTATGGTTCCTTTGATCGCTCCACACGTTACTCGGATAACTGTGGTAATTCCAGAGCTAATACATGCAAACGAGCGCTGACCGGTCCTCTCTCGGGGGGGCCGGGATGCGTGCATTTATCAGACCCAAAACCCACCCGGGGGGACCCGCGAGGGTTTCCCCCGGCCCTTTGGTGACTCTAGATAACCTCGGGTCGATCGCGCGCCCACCGCGGCGGCGACGTCTCATTCGAATGTCTGCCCTATCAGCTGTCGATGGTAGCATAGGGGGCTACCATGGTGACCACGGGTAACGGGGAATCAGGGTTCGATTCCGGAGAGGGAGCCTGAGAAATGGCTACCACATCCAAGGAAGGCAGCAGGCGCGCAAATTACCCATTACCGACACGGTGAGGTAGTGACGAAAAATAACGATGCAGGTCTCTTTCGAGGCCCTGTAATCGGAATGAACGTATCCTAAACACATGGGTGAGGACCCATTGGAGGGCAAGTCTGGTGCCAGCAGCCGCGGTAATTCCAGCTCCAATAGCGTATATTAAATTTGCTGCAGTTAAAAAGCTCGTAGTTGGACTTCGGGAGTGGGCTGGCGGTCCGCCGCGAGGCGAGCTACCGCCTGTCCCAGACCCTGCCTCCCGGCGCCCCCCGGATGCCCTTGGTTGGGTGTCCGGTCCTCAGGGGTCCGGAGCGTTTACTTTGAAAAAATCAGAGTGTTCAAAGCGGGCACCAAACTCGCCTGAATGCCTGAGCTAGGAATAATGGAATAGGACTCCGGTTCTATTTTGTGGGTTTCCTGAACCAGGGCCATGATTAAGAGGGACGGCCGGGGGCATTCGTATTGCGCCGCTAGAGGTGAAATTCTTGGACCGGCGCAAGACGGACGAAAGCGAAAGCATTTGCCAAGAATGTTTTCATTAATCAAGAACGAAAGTCGGAGGTTCGAAGACGATCAGATACCGTCGTAGTTCCGACCGTAAACTATGCCGACCCGCGATCCGGCGGCGTTATTCCCATGACCCGCCGGGCAGCGTGCGGGGAAACCAGAGTCTTTGGGTTCCGGGGGGAGTATGGTTGCAAAACTGAAACTTAAAGGAATTGACGGAAGGGCACCACCAGGAGTGGAGCCTGCGGCTTAATTTGACTCAACACGGGGAACCTCACCCGGCCCGGACACGGAAAGGATTGACAGACTGATGGCTCTTTCTCGATTCTGTGGGTGGTGGTGCATGGCCGTTCTTAGTTGGTGG
>NW_026040087.1:32500-37500 GCF_023375975.1 Astyanax mexicanus | reverse complement strand
GTCGAAAAAATGACTAAGTCCAACTTGGTCTACCAGTGGTAGGCTCGAAAAGTCGAAAAAATGACTAAGTCCAACTTGGTCTACCAGTGGTAGGCTCGAAAAGTTGAAAAAATGACTAAGTCCCATTTGGTCTACCAGTGGTAGCTCTGAAAAGTCGAAAAAATGACTAAGTCCAACTTGGTCTACCAGTGGTAGGCTCGAAAAGTTGAAAAAATGACTAAGTCCAACTTGGTCTACCAGTGGTAGCTCTGAAAAGTCGAAAAAATGACTAAGTCCAACTTGGTCTACCAGTGGTAGGCTCGAAAAGTTGAAAAAATAACTAAGTCCAACTTGGTCTACCAGTGGTAGCTCTGAAAAGTCGAAAAAATGACTAAGTCCAACTTGGTCTACCAGTGGTAGGCCCGAAAAAGCTGAAAAAATGACTAAGTCCAACTTGGTCTACCAGTGGTAGGCTCGAAAAGTTGAAAAAATGACTAAGTCCCATTTGGTCTACCAGTGGTAGCTCTGAAAAGTCGAAAAAATGACTAAGTCCAACTTGGTCTACCAGTGGTAGGCTCGAAAAGTCGAAAAAATGACTAAGTCCAACTTGGTCTACCAGTGGTAGGCTCGAAAAGTTGAAAAAATGACTAAGTCCAACTTGGTCTACCAGTGGTAGGCCCGAAAAAGCTGAAAAAATGACTAAGTCCCACTCGGTCTACCAGTGGTAGGTCGAAAAAGTGCGAAATTTTTCTAAGTCCCCACTTTTGGTCTACCATTTCACGCCAAAAACTAGTGAGGGTGGCGAGCTCCAGGATTTCTGACCCCCTTCGCCCGACTCCCTTGCCCGACGAAGGTGCACTCCGGTCGGCCTCGGAGCGAGTTCGCCCGCGCTCTGGAGGATTTTTCGTCGGGGGGTTTTTCAAAGGGGTGCCGTCGGACTGTTGAGGAGAGTGGCAATGACTAGGGGTCCAAGCACTGGAGATGATTCTCCATTCATTTCTAAGCATGGCAGAGCTTAAATAAAGCCCCAATAATGGTTCCAAAGTGGATTTTTGGACACTATAACACGGACCCGATCCTACCCGACCAAGAAGCTCCGCAGGTCGGCCTCCGTCCCGCCCCCCGCCCCCCAGGCGGTACGGAGGAAAAACCAAACTTCCAGAGACGGTTCCAGGGGGGGTATCTCTTTCATTATTTTGACCCGATCGAATGGACTACCGAGCCCGCCTGGGTAGGCAACCGCGCGGCCCTCCGTGGCCACTGTGCGCGGTGCGTTCCTACCCGACCCAGCGTGTTAGCCTCCAGGGGGGTCCTCCGTCAGGGGGAGGACCTTTCCGAACCTATCCGAGGGAGTCGTAGACGGCCCGTCTATATCTCAATCTGCCCTACACGATAACCGGTCGGCCCGGAGCCGTCGGACTCGGATGCCTCGGTGGTCCTCGCGTCCAACCGAGCTCCAGCACCCGGCTTCAAAAAGCTCCGGACCCCCGGTTTCGGAACGAGCGTTTCCTTGTTATCCCCGAAGCAAGCGGGAACTCGCGCAGCGGAGTTGCCACACTAATTTCCACTGGGAGCAATGAGGGGTGAGCTCGGACGAGCCTCTCCGCCCGTCCCCCCCTCCCCGGGGGGTCCTTCGGACGGTACGGGGCCGATCCCTCTCCCCTCTAAGAACCAATGGTTTTTTCTGTGACAAAAACCACTCGCAGCAACCTGGTTGATCCTGCCAGTAACATATGCTTGTCTCAAAGATTAAGCCATGCAGGTCTAAGTGCACACGGAAGGTACAGTGAAACTGCGAATGGCTCATTAAATCAGTTATGGTTCCTTTGATCGCTCCACACGTTACTCGGATAACTGTGGTAATTCCAGAGCTAATACATGCAAACGAGCGCTGACCGGTCCTCTCTCGGGGGGGCCGGGATGCGTGCATTTATCAGACCCAAAACCCACCCGGGGGGACCCGCGAGGGTTTCCCCCGGCCCTTTGGTGACTCTAGATAACCTCGGGTCGATCGCGCGCCCACCGCGGCGGCGACGTCTCATTCGAATGTCTGCCCTATCAGCTGTCGATGGTAGCATAGGGGGCTACCATGGTGACCACGGGTAACGGGGAATCAGGGTTCGATTCCGGAGAGGGAGCCTGAGAAATGGCTACCACATCCAAGGAAGGCAGCAGGCGCGCAAATTACCCATTACCGACACGGTGAGGTAGTGACGAAAAATAACGATGCAGGTCTCTTTCGAGGCCCTGTAATCGGAATGAACGTATCCTAAACACATGGGTGAGGACCCATTGGAGGGCAAGTCTGGTGCCAGCAGCCGCGGTAATTCCAGCTCCAATAGCGTATATTAAATTTGCTGCAGTTAAAAAGCTCGTAGTTGGACTTCGGGAGTGGGCTGGCGGTCCGCCGCGAGGCGAGCTACCGCCTGTCCCAGACCCTGCCTCCCGGCGCCCCCCGGATGCCCTTGGTTGGGTGTCCGGTCCTCAGGGGTCCGGAGCGTTTACTTTGAAAAAATCAGAGTGTTCAAAGCGGGCACCAAACTCGCCTGAATGCCTGAGCTAGGAATAATGGAATAGGACTCCGGTTCTATTTTGTGGGTTTCCTGAACCAGGGCCATGATTAAGAGGGACGGCCGGGGGCATTCGTATTGCGCCGCTAGAGGTGAAATTCTTGGACCGGCGCAAGACGGACGAAAGCGAAAGCATTTGCCAAGAATGTTTTCATTAATCAAGAACGAAAGTCGGAGGTTCGAAGACGATCAGATACCGTCGTAGTTCCGACCGTAAACTATGCCGACCCGCGATCCGGCGGCGTTATTCCCATGACCCGCCGGGCAGCGTGCGGGGAAACCAGAGTCTTTGGGTTCCGGGGGGAGTATGGTTGCAAAACTGAAACTTAAAGGAATTGACGGAAGGGCACCACCAGGAGTGGAGCCTGCGGCTTAATTTGACTCAACACGGGGAACCTCACCCGGCCCGGACACGGAAAGGATTGACAGACTGATGGCTCTTTCTCGATTCTGTGGGTGGTGGTGCATGGCCGTTCTTAGTTGGTGGAGTGATTTGTCTGGTTAATTCCGATAACGAACGAGATTCCTTCGTGCTAAATAGTTACGCGGCCCCCCGCGGTCGCGGTTAACTTCTTAGAGGGACCAGTGGCGTATAGCCACGCGAGATGGAGCAATAACAGGTCTGTGATGCCCTTAGATGTCCGGGGCTGCACGCGCGCCACAATGGCCGGGCCAGCGTGTGCCTACCCTACGCCGAGAGGCGCGGGTAATCCGCTTAAACCCGTTCGTGACGGGGATTGGGGATTGCAATTATTCCCCATGAACGAGGAATTCCCAGTAAGTGCGGGTCATCAGCTCGCGCTGATTAAGTCCCTGCCCTTTGTACACACCGCCCGTCGCTACTACCGATTGGATGGTTATGTGAGGTCCTCGGATCGGCCACGCCGGGGCTCCTTCGCGGGGCCTTGGTGCTGTGCTGAAAAGTCGATCGAACTTGATCATCTAGAGGAAGTAAAAGTCGTAACAAGGTTTCCGTAGGTGAACCTGCGGAAGGATCATTACCGGGACTTGGGTTGGTAGTGTCTCCCAGTAGGCGCGACTCCCATTTCCACAAACAAAAAATGTTCAAGCCACGGCCCGACGTTGGGAACTACAGGGATTCCCTTCGGCCTTTTAATGACTTGATCGAAAAACGGTGTCCTGAGCAAAAAACGTGTTTTACGGCCAAAGGGAGACGGGTACCTGGCCCCCGAAGTCCGTCTGCGGGGTTTCTTACTCCGGAGGCGGCTCGGCGGCGCGGTTTGATGACCCCGAGTTCGCTTAGGCGTTCCGGGGCGCCCGTACCCGCGGCTGCCGTAAAACATTATTTCAAACCGTCACTTTTTGTGTCTGTTGGTTACATGGCTTCGAAACAAAAACAACCATAAAGAGTACAACTCTTAGCGGTGGATCACTTGGCTCGTGCGTCGATGAAGAACGCAGCCAGCTGCGAGAACTAATGTGAATTGCAGGACACATTGATCATCGACACTTTGAACGCACATTGCGGCCCCGGGTCAATCCCGGGGCCACGCCTGTCTGAGGGTCGCTATTCCAATCTATCGGACCTTTTCGTTCCGTCTCCCTCTTCCCTCCGGGGAAGAGTTAAGAGACGGTTCGAGGGGACCGCGGCTGGAGGTTCGCAGGTGCCCGATCCGAGGCGCCTTCGTCTTCCTAAAAGCAGACTCGGTCAGGTTCCCTTCTCGTTCGGGACTCGACAAAAGCCGCTCGACGGGCTTGATCGCGGGGGAAAAGACTTTCGTCCACCCCTCTCGCCTTCGTCTCCGTTGCCCAGCGATGGGTCTCGGAGGCCGGCTTTCCACACACCGTCCTCTACCGTTCCTCGTTCCGGCGAGGGGAGAGGTGGCGGCGATCCGTGGAGAGACGTCGTAGCGACGGCTGCCGGTGGGTTTTACCCTCTCTGGCTGCCCGTTACGCGCGCCGTCTCTCCGTCGGCGGATCTCCGTCCTCCCTCTCCTTTTCGTTCGGGCCGAGAGCGCGGCAAAAGAGAGGTTGGTAGGATAGCTCCGGTAGAAGGCGAAGAGGGGGGCTTAAGTTTTTTTCTTCCCGTTTTCATCCTTCGTCCTCCGGCCGAATCGAACCTCCCCGTCTCGAAAGGGTTCCTCCGAATGGTTTCCAGCCAGACCGCGAGGGGTGGTTCCCGCCCTCCCTCGCGGCGGCGTACGCCTGGCGACGACAGCCCTTCGAGCGCGACCTCAGATCAGACGAGACGACCCGCTGAATTTAAGCATATTACTAAGCGGAGGAAAAGAAACTAACAAGGATTCCCCTAGTAGCGGCGAGCGAAGAGGGAAGAGCCCAGCGCCGAATCCCCCGTCCTTCACGGGCGTCGGGACATGTGGCGTATAGAAGTCCGTATCTCTCGGCGCGGGCCGGGGGGCCTGAGTCCTTCTGATAGAGGCTCAGCCCAGGGACGGTGTGAGGCCGGTAACGGCCCCCGCCGCGCCGAGG
>NW_026040087.1:22500-27500 GCF_023375975.1 Astyanax mexicanus | reverse complement strand
GTCTACCAGTGGTAGGCTCGAAAAGTTGAAAAAAAATGACTAAGTCCAACTTGGTCTACCAGTGGTAGGCTCGAAAAGTCGAAAAAATGACTAAGTCCAACTTGGTCTACCAGTGGTAGGCTCGAAAAGTCGAAAAAATGACTAAGTCCAACTTCGTCTACCAGTGGTAGGCTCGAAAAGTCGAAAAAATGACTAAGTCCAACTTGGTCTACCAGTGGTAGGCTCGAAAAGTCGAAAAAATGACTAAGTCCAACTTGGTCTACCAGTGGTAGGCTCGAAAAGTTGAAAAAATGACTAAGTCCAACTTGGTCTACCAGTGGTAACTCTGAAAAGTCGAAAAAATGACTAAGTCCAACTTGGTCTACCAGTGGTAGCTCTGAAAAGTCGAAAAAATGACTAAGTCCAACTTGGTCTACCAGTGGTAGCTCTGAAAAGTCGAAAAAATGACTAAGTCCAACTTGGTCTACCAGTGGTAGGCTCGAAAAGTCGAAAAAATGACTAAGTCCAACTTCGTCTACCAGTGGTAGGCTCGAAAAGTCGAAAAAATGACTAAGTCCAACTTGGTCTACCAGTGGTAGGCTCGAAAAGTCGAAAAAATGACTAAGTCCAACTTGGTCTACCAGTGGTAGGCTCGAAAAGTTGAAAAAATGACTAAGTCCAACTTGGTCTACCAGTGGTAACTCTGAAAAGTCGAAAAAATGACTAAGTCCAACTTGGTCTACCAGTGGTAGCTCTGAAAAGTCGAAAAAATGACTAAGTCCAACTTGGTCTACCAGTGGTAGCTCTGAAAAGTCGAAAAAATGACTAAGTCCAACTTGGTCTACCAGTGGTAGGCTCGAAAAGTTGAAAAAATAACTAAGTCCAACTTGGTCTACCAGTGGTAGCTCTGAAAAGTCGAAAAAATGACTAAGTCCAACTTGGTCTACCAGTGGTAGGCTCGAAAAGTCGAAAAAATGACTAAGTCCAACTTGGTCTACCAGTGGTAGGCTCGAAAAGTTGAAAAAATGACTAAGTCCCATTTGGTCTACCAGTGGTAGCTCTGAAAAGTCGAAAAAATGACTAAGTCCAACTTGGTCTACCAGTGGTAGGCTCGAAAAGTTGAAAAAATGACTAAGTCCAACTTGGTCTACCAGTGGTAGCTCTGAAAAGTCGAAAAAATGACTAAGTCCAACTTGGTCTACCAGTGGTAGGCTCGAAAAGTTGAAAAAATAACTAAGTCCAACTTGGTCTACCAGTGGTAGCTCTGAAAAGTCGAAAAAATGACTAAGTCCAACTTGGTCTACCAGTGGTAGGCCCGAAAAAGCTGAAAAAATGACTAAGTCCAACTTGGTCTACCAGTGGTAGGCTCGAAAAGTTGAAAAAATGACTAAGTCCCATTTGGTCTACCAGTGGTAGCTCTGAAAAGTCGAAAAAATGACTAAGTCCAACTTGGTCTACCAGTGGTAGGCTCGAAAAGTCGAAAAAATGACTAAGTCCAACTTGGTCTACCAGTGGTAGGCTCGAAAAGTTGAAAAAATGACTAAGTCCAACTTGGTCTACCAGTGGTAGGCCCGAAAAAGCTGAAAAAATGACTAAGTCCCACTCGGTCTACCAGTGGTAGGTCGAAAAAGTGCGAAATTTTTCTAAGTCCCCACTTTTGGTCTACCATTTCACGCCAAAAACTAGTGAGGGTGGCGAGCTCCAGGATTTCTGACCCCCTTCGCCCGACTCCCTTGCCCGACGAAGGTGCACTCCGGTCGGCCTCGGAGCGAGTTCGCCCGCGCTCTGGAGGATTTTTCGTCGGGGGGTTTTTCAAAGGGGTGCCGTCGGACTGTTGAGGAGAGTGGCAATGACTAGGGGTCCAAGCACTGGAGATGATTCTCCATTCATTTCTAAGCATGGCAGAGCTTAAATAAAGCCCCAATAATGGTTCCAAAGTGGATTTTTGGACACTATAACACGGACCCGATCCTACCCGACCAAGAAGCTCCGCAGGTCGGCCTCCGTCCCGCCCCCCGCCCCCCAGGCGGTACGGAGGAAAAACCAAACTTCCAGAGACGGTTCCAGGGGGGGTATCTCTTTCATTATTTTGACCCGATCGAATGGACTACCGAGCCCGCCTGGGTAGGCAACCGCGCGGCCCTCCGTGGCCACTGTGCGCGGTGCGTTCCTACCCGACCCAGCGGGTTAGCCTCCAGGGGGGTCCTCCGTCAGGGGGAGGACCTTTCCGAACCTATCCGAGGGAGTCGTAGACGGCCCGTCTATATCTCAATCTGCCCTACACGATAACCGGTCGGCCCGGAGCCGTCGGACTCGGATGCCTCGGTGGTCCTCGCGTCCAACCGAGCTCCAGCACCCGGCTTCAAAAAGCTCCGGACCCCCGGTTTCGGAACGAGCGTTTCCTTGTTATCCCCGAAGCAAGCGGGAACTCGCGCAGCGGAGTTGCCACACTAATTTCCACTGGGAGCAATGAGGGGTGAGCTCGGACGAGCCTCTCCGCCCGTCCCCCCCTCCCCGGGGGGTCCTTCGGACGGTACGGGGCCGATCCCTCTCCCCTCTAAGAACCAATGGTTTTTTCTGTGACAAAAACCACTCGCAGCAACCTGGTTGATCCTGCCAGTAACATATGCTTGTCTCAAAGATTAAGCCATGCAGGTCTAAGTGCACACGGAAGGTACAGTGAAACTGCGAATGGCTCATTAAATCAGTTATGGTTCCTTTGATCGCTCCACACGTTACTCGGATAACTGTGGTAATTCCAGAGCTAATACATGCAAACGAGCGCTGACCGGTCCTCTCTCGGGGGGGCCGGGATGCGTGCATTTATCAGACCCAAAACCCACCCGGGGGGACCCGCGAGGGTTTCCCCCGGCCCTTTGGTGACTCTAGATAACCTCGGGTCGATCGCGCGCCCACCGCGGCGGCGACGTCTCATTCGAATGTCTGCCCTATCAGCTGTCGATGGTAGCATAGGGGGCTACCATGGTGACCACGGGTAACGGGGAATCAGGGTTCGATTCCGGAGAGGGAGCCTGAGAAATGGCTACCACATCCAAGGAAGGCAGCAGGCGCGCAAATTACCCATTACCGACACGGTGAGGTAGTGACGAAAAATAACGATGCAGGTCTCTTTCGAGGCCCTGTAATCGGAATGAACGTATCCTAAACACATGGGTGAGGACCCATTGGAGGGCAAGTCTGGTGCCAGCAGCCGCGGTAATTCCAGCTCCAATAGCGTATATTAAATTTGCTGCAGTTAAAAAGCTCGTAGTTGGACTTCGGGAGTGGGCTGGCGGTCCGCCGCGAGGCGAGCTACCGCCTGTCCCAGACCCTGCCTCCCGGCGCCCCCCGGATGCCCTTGGTTGGGTGTCCGGTCCTCAGGGGTCCGGAGCGTTTACTTTGAAAAAATCAGAGTGTTCAAAGCGGGCACCAAACTCGCCTGAATGCCTGAGCTAGGAATAATGGAATAGGACTCCGGTTCTATTTTGTGGGTTTCCTGAACCAGGGCCATGATTAAGAGGGACGGCCGGGGGCATTCGTATTGCGCCGCTAGAGGTGAAATTCTTGGACCGGCGCAAGACGGACGAAAGCGAAAGCATTTGCCAAGAATGTTTTCATTAATCAAGAACGAAAGTCGGAGGTTCGAAGACGATCAGATACCGTCGTAGTTCCGACCGTAAACTATGCCGACCCGCGATCCGGCGGCGTTATTCCCATGACCCGCCGGGCAGCGTGCGGGGAAACCAGAGTCTTTGGGTTCCGGGGGGAGTATGGTTGCAAAACTGAAACTTAAAGGAATTGACGGAAGGGCACCACCAGGAGTGGAGCCTGCGGCTTAATTTGACTCAACACGGGGAACCTCACCCGGCCCGGACACGGAAAGGATTGACAGACTGATGGCTCTTTCTCGATTCTGTGGGTGGTGGTGCATGGCCGTTCTTAGTTGGTGGAGTGATTTGTCTGGTTAATTCCGATAACGAACGAGATTCCTTCGTGCTAAATAGTTACGCGGCCCCCCGCGGTCGCGGTTAACTTCTTAGAGGGACCAGTGGCGTATAGCCACGCGAGATGGAGCAATAACAGGTCTGTGATGCCCTTAGATGTCCGGGGCTGCACGCGCGCCACAATGGCCGGGCCAGCGTGTGCCTACCCTACGCCGAGAGGCGCGGGTAATCCGCTTAAACCCGTTCGTGACGGGGATTGGGGATTGCAATTATTCCCCATGAACGAGGAATTCCCAGTAAGTGCGGGTCATCAGCTCGCGCTGATTAAGTCCCTGCCCTTTGTACACACCGCCCGTCGCTACTACCGATTGGATGGTTATGTGAGGTCCTCGGATCGGCCACGCCGGGGCTCCTTCGCGGGGCCTTGGTGCTGTGCTGAAAAGTCGATCGAACTTGATCATCTAGAGGAAGTAAAAGTCGTAACAAGGTTTCCGTAGGTGAACCTGCGGAAGGATCATTACCGGGACTTGGGTTGGTAGTGTCTCCCAGTAGGCGCGACTCCCATTTCCACAAACAAAAAATGTTCAAGCCACGGCCCGACGTTGGGAACTACAGGGATTCCCTTCGGCCTTTTAATGACTTGATCGAAAAACGGTGTCCTGAGCAAAAAACGTGTTTTACGGCCAAAGGGAGACGGGTACCTGGCCCCCGAAGTCCGTCTGCGGGGTTTCTTACTCCGGAGGCGGCTCGGCGGCGCGGTTTGATGACCCCGAGTTCGCTTAGGCGTTCCGGGGCGCCCGTACCCGCGGCTGCCGTAAAACATTATTTCAAACCGTCACTTTTTGTGTCTGTTGGTTACATGGCTTCGAAACAAAAACAACCATAAAGAGTACAACTCTTAGCGGTGGATCACTTGGCTCGTGCGTCGATGAAGAACGCAGCCAGCTGCGAGAACTAATGTGAATTGCAGGACACATTGATCATCGACACTTTGAACGCACATTGCGGCCCCGGGTCAATCCCGGGGCCACGCCTGTCTGAGGGTCGCTATTCCAATCTATCGGACCTTTTCGTTCC
>NW_026040087.1:12500-15000 GCF_023375975.1 Astyanax mexicanus | reverse complement strand
TCTCTTTCATTATTTTGACCCGATCGAATGGACTACCGAGCCCGCCTGGGTAGGCAACCGCGCGGCCCTCCGTGGCCACTGTGCGCGGTGCGTTCCTACCCGACCAGCGGGTTAGCCTCCAGGGGGGTCCTCCGTCAGGGGGAGGACCTTTCCGAACCTATCCGAGGGAGTCGTAGACGGCCCGTCTATATCTCAATCTGCCCTACACGATAACCGGTCGGCCGGAGCCGTCGGACTCGGATGCCTCGGTGGTCCTCGCGTCCAACCGAGCTCCAGCACCCGGCTTCAAAAAGCTCCGGACCCCGGTTCGGAACGAGCGTTTCCTTGTTATCCCCGAAGCAAGCGGGAACTCGCGCAGCGGAGTTGCCACACTAATTTCCACTGGGAGCAATGAGGGGTGAGCTCGGACGAGCCTCTCGCCCGTCCCCCCCTCCCCGGGGGGTCCTTCGGACGGTACGGGGCGATCCCTCTCCCCTCTAAGAACAATGTTTTTTCTGTGACAAAAACCACTCGCAGCAACCTGGTTGATCCTGCCAGTAACATATGCTTGTCTCAAAGATTAAGCCATGCAGGTCTAAGTGCACACGGAAGGTACAGTGAAACTGCGAATGGCTCATTAAATCAGTTATGGTGCCTTGATCGCTCCACACGTTACTCGGATAACTGTGGTAATTCCAGAGCTAATACATGCAAACGAGCGCTGACCGGTCCTCTCTCGGGGGGGCCGGGATGCGTGCATTTATCAGACCCAAAACCCACCCGGGGGGACCCGCGAGGTTTCCCCCGGCCCTTTGGTGACTCTAGATAACCTCGGGTCGATCGCGCGCCCACCGCGGCGGCGACGTCTCATTCGAATGTCTGCCCTATCAGCTGTCGATGGTAGCATAGGGGGCTACCATGGTGACCACGGGTAACGGGGAATCAGGGTTCGATTCCGGAGCGGGAGCCTGAGAAATGGCTACCACATCCAAGGAAGGCAGCAGGCGCGCAAATTACCCATTACCGACACGGTGAGGTAGTGACGAAAAATAACGATGCAGGTCTCTTTCGAGGCCCTGTAATCGGAATGAACGTATCCTAAACACATGGGTGAGGACCCATTGGAGGGCAAGTCTGGTGCCAGCAGCCGCGGTAATTCCAGCTCCAATAGCGTATATTAAATTTGCTGCAGTTAAAAAGCTCGTAGTTGGACTTCGGGAGTGGGCTGGCGGTCCGCCGCGAGGCGAGCTACCGCCTGTCCCAGACCCTGCCTCCGGCGCCCCCCGGATGCCCTTGGTTGGGTGTCCGGTCCTCAGGGGTCCGGAGCGTTTACTTTGAAAAAATCAGAGTGTTCAAAGCGGCACCAAACTCGCCTGAATGCCTGAGCTAGGAATAATGGAATAGGACTCCGGTTCTATTTTGTGGGTTTCCTGAACCAGGGCCATGATTAAGAGG
Source organism: Astyanax mexicanus (assembly GCF_023375975.1). Lineage (NCBI taxonomy): Eukaryota > Metazoa > Chordata > Actinopteri > Characiformes > Acestrorhamphidae > Astyanax > Astyanax mexicanus. The sequence goes on along the minus strand of NW_026040087.1, from coordinate 13,566 downwards.
GACGGCCGGGGGCATTCGTATTGCGCCGCTAGAGGTGAAATTCTTGGACCGGCGCAAGACGGACGAAAGCGAAAGCATTTGCCAAGAATGTTTTCATTAATCAAGAACGAAAGTCGGAGGTTCGAAGACGATCAGATACCGTCGTAGTTCCGACCGTAAACTATGCGACCCGCGATCCGGCGGCGTTATTCCCATGACCCGCCGGGCAGCGTGCGGGGAAACCAGAGTCTTTGGGTTCCGGGGGGAGTATGGTTGCAAAACTGAAACTTAAAGGAATTGACGGAAGGGCACCACCAGGAGTGGAGCCTGCGGCTTAATTTGACTCAACACGGGGAACCTCACCCGGCCCGGACACGGAAAGGATTGACAGACTGATGGCTCTTTCTCGATTCTGTGGGTGGTGGTGCATGCCGTTCTTAGTTGGTGGAGTGATTTGTCTGGTTAATTCCGATAACGAACGAGATTCCTTCGTGCTAAATAGTTACGCGGCCCCCCGCGGTCGCGGTTAACTTCTTAGAGGGACCAGTGGCGTATAGCCACGCGAGATGGAGCAATAACAGGTCTGTGATGCCCTTAGATGTCCGGGGCTGCACGCGCGCCACAATGGCCGGGCCAGCGTGTGCCTACCCTACGCGAGAGGCGCGGGTAATCCGCTTAAACCCGTTCGTGACGGGGATTGGGGATTGCAATTATTCCCCATGAACGAGGAATTCCCAGTAAGTGCGGGTCATCAGCTCGCGCTGATTAAGTCCCTGCCCTTTGTACACACCGCCCGTCGCTACTACCGATTGGATGGTTATGTGAGGTCCTCGGATCGGCCACGCCGGGGCTCCTTCGCGGGGCCTTGGTGCTGTGCTGAAAAGTCGATCGAACTTGATCATCTAGAGGAAGTAAAAGTCGTAACAAGGTTTCCGTAGGTGAACCTGCGGAAGGATCATTACCGGGACTTGGGTTGGTAGTGTCTCCCAGTAGGCGCGACTCCCATTTCCACAAACAAAAAATGTTCAAGCCACGGCCCGACGTTGGGACTACAGGGATTCCTTCGGCCTTTTAATGACTTGATCGA
>NW_026040087.1:0-5000 GCF_023375975.1 Astyanax mexicanus | reverse complement strand
TTTTCTAAGTCCCACTTTTGGTCTACCATTTCACGCCAAAAACTAGTGAGGGTGGCGAGCTCCAGGATTTCTGACCCCCTTCGCCCGACTCCCTTGCCCGACGAAGGTGCACTCCGGTCGGCCTCGGAGCGAGTTCGCCCGCGCTCTGGAGGATTTTTCGTCGGGGGGTTTTTCAAAGGGGTGCCGTCGGACTGTTGAGGAGAGTGGCAATGACTAGGGGTCCAAGCACTGGAGATGATTCTCCATTCATTTCTAAGCATGGCAGAGCTTAAATAAAGCCCCAATAATGGTTCCAAAGTGGATTTTTGGACACTATAACACGGACCCGATCCTACCCGACCAAGAAGCTCCGCAGGTCGGCCTCCGTCCCGCCCCCCGCCCCCCAGGCGGTACGGAGGAAAAACCAAACTTCCAGAGACGGTTCCAGGGGGGGTATCTCTTTCATTATTTTGACCCGATCGAATGGACTACCGAGCCCGCCTGGGTAGGCAACCGCGCGGCCCTCCGTGGCCACTGTGCGCGGTGCGTTCCTACCCGACCCAGCGGGTTAGCCTCCAGGGGGGTCCTCCGTCAGGGGGAGGACCTTTCCGAACCTATCCGAGGGAGTCGTAGACGGCCCGTCTATATCTCAATCTGCCCTACACGATAACCGGTCGGCCCGGAGCCGTCGGACTCGGATGCCTCGGTGGTCCTCGCGTCCAACGAGCTCCAGCACCCGGCTCAAAAGCTCCGGACCCCCGGTTTCGGAACGAGCGTTTCCTTGTTATCCCCGAAGCAAGCGGGAACTCGCGCAGCGGAGTTGCCACACTAATTTCCACTGGGAGCAATGAGGGGTGAGCTCGGACGAGCCTCTCCGCCCGTCCCCCCCTCCCCGGGGGGTCCTTCGGACGGTACGGGGCCGATCCCTCTCCCCTCTAAGAACCAATGGTTTTTTCTGTGACAAAAACCACTCGCAGCAACCTGGTTGATCCTGCCAGTAACATATGCTTGTCTCAAAGATTAAGCCATGCAGGTCTAAGTGCACACGGAAGGTACAGTGAAACTGCGAATGGCTCATTAAATCAGTTATGGTTCCTTTGATCGCTCCACACGTTACTCGGATAACTGTGGTAATTCCAGAGCTAATACATGCAAACGAGCGCTGACCGGTCCTCTCTCGGGGGGGCCGGGATGCGTGCATTTATCAGACCCAAAACCCACCCGGGGGGACCCGCGAGGGTTCCCCGGCCCTTTGGTGACTCTAGATAACCTCGGGGTCGATCGCGCGCCCACCGCGGCGGCGACGTCTCATTCGAATGTCTGCCCTATCAGCTGTCGATGGTAGCATAGGGGGCTACCATGGTGACCACGGGTAACGGGGAATCAGGGTTCGATTCCGGAGAGGGAGCCTGAGAAATGGCTACCACATCCAAGGAAGGCAGCAGGCGCGCAAATTACCCATTACCGACACGGTGAGGTAGTGACGAAAAATAACGATGCAGGTCTCTTTCGAGGCCCTGTAATCGGAATGAACGTATCCTAAACACATGGGTGAGGACCCATTGGAGGGCAAGTCTGGTGCCAGCAGCCGCGGTAATTCCAGCTCCAATAGCGTATATTAAATTTGCTGCAGTTAAAAAGCTCGTAGTTGGACTTCGGGAGTGGGCTGGCGGTCCGCCGCGAGGCGAGCTACCGCCTGTCCAGACCCTGCCTCCCGGCGCCCCCCGGATGCCCTTGGTTGGGTGTCCGGTCCTCAGGGGTCCGGAGCGTTTACTTTGAAAAAATCAGAGTGTTCAAAGCGGGCACCAAACTCGCCTGAATGCCTGAGCTAGGAATAATGGAATAGGACTCCGGTTCTATTTTGTGGGTTTCCTGAACCAGGGCCATGATTAAGAGGGACGGCCGGGGGCATTCGTATTGCGCCGCTAGAGGTGAAATTCTTGGACCGGCGCAAGACGGACGAAAGCGAAAGCATTTGCCAAGAATGTTTTCATTAATCAAGAACGAAAGTCGGAGGTTCGAAGACGATCAGATACCGTCGTAGTTCCGACCGTAAACTATGCCGACCCGCGATCCGGCGGCGTTATTCCCATGACCCGCCGGGCAGCGTGCGGGGAAACCAGAGTCTTTGGGTTCCGGGGGGAGTATGGTTGCAAAACTGAAACTTAAAGGAATTGACGGAAGGGCACCACCAGGAGTGGAGCCTGCGGCTTAATTTGACTCAACACGGGGAACCTCACCCGGCCCGGACACGGAAAGGATTGACAGACTGATGGCTCTTTCTCGATTCTGTGGGTGGTGGTGCATGGCCGTTCTTAGTTGGTGGAGTGATTTGTCTGGTTAATTCCGATAACGAACGAGATTCCTTCGTGCTAAATAGTTACGCGGCCCCCCGCGGTCGCGGTTAACTTCTTAGAGGGACCAGTGGCGTATAGCCACGCGAGATGGAGCAATAACAGGTCTGTGATGCCCTTAGATGTCCGGGGCTGCACGCGCGCCACAATGGCCGGGCCAGCGTGTGCCTACCCTACGCCGAGAGGCGCGGGTAATCCGCTTAAACCCGTTCGTGACGGGGATTGGGGATTGCAATTATTCCCCATGAACGAGGAATTCCCAGTAAGTGCGGGTCATCAGCTCGCGCTGATTAAGTCCCTGCCCTTTGTACACACCGCCCGTCGCTACTACCGATTGGATGGTTATGTGAGGTCCTCGGATCGGCCACGCCGGGGCTCCTTCGCGGGGCCTTGGTGCTGTGCTGAAAAGTCGATCGAACTTGATCATCTAGAGGAAGTAAAGTCGTAACAAGGTTTCCGTAGGTGAACCTGCGGAAGGATCATTACCGGGACTTGGGTTGGTAGTGTCTCCAGTAGGCGCGACTCCCATTTCCACAAACAAAAAATGTTCAAGCCACGGCCCGACGTTGGAACTACAGGGATTCCCTTCGGCCTTTTAATGACTTGATCGAAAAACGGTGTCCTGAGCAAAAAACGTGTTTTACGGCCAAAGGGAGACGGGTACCTGGCCCCCGAAGTCCGTCTGCGGGGTTTCTTACTCCGGAGGCGGCTCGGCGGCGCGGTTTGATGACCCCGAGTTCGCTTAGGCGTTCCGGGGCGCCCGTACCCGCGGCTGCCGTAAAACATTATTTCAAACCGTCACTTTTTGTGTCTGTTGGTTACATGGCTTCGAAACAAAAACAACCATAAAGAGTACAACTCTTAGCGGTGGATCACTTGGCTCGTGCGTCGATGAAGAACGCAGCCAGCTGCGAGAACTAATGTGAATTGCAGGACACATTGATCATCGACACTTTGAACGCACATTGCGGCCCCGGGTCAATCCCGGGGCCACGCCTGTCTGAGGGTCGCTATTCCAATCTATCGGACCTTTTCGTTCCGTCTCCCTCTTCCCTCCGGGGAAGAGTTAAGAGACGGTTCGAGGGGACCGCGGCTGGAGGTTCGCAGGTGCCCGATCCGAGGCGCCTTCGTCTTCCTAAAAGCAGACTCGGTCAGGTTCCTTCTCGTTCGGGACTCGACAAAAGCCGCTCGACGGGCTTGATCGCGGGGGAAAAGACTTTCGTCCACCCCTCTCGCCTTCGTCTCCGTTGCCCAGCGATGGGTCTCGGAGGCCGGCTTTCCACACACCGTCCCTCTACCGTTCCTCGTTCTCGGCGAGGGGAGAGGTGGCGGCGATCCGTGGAGAGACGTCGTAGCGACGGCTGCCGGTGGGTTTTACCCTCTCTGGCTGCCCGTTACGCGCGCCGTCTCTCCGTCGGCGGATCTCCGTCCTCCCTCTCCTTTTCGTTCGGGCCGAGAGCGCGGCAAAAGAGAGGTTGGTAGGATAGCTCCGGTAGAAGGCGAAGAGGGGGGCTTAAGTTTTTTCTTCCCGTTTTCATCCTTCGTCCTCCGGCCGAATCGAACCTCCCCGTCTCGAAAGGGTTCCTCCGAATGGTTTCCAGCCAGACCGCGAGGGGTGGTTCCCGCCCTCCCTCGCGGCGGCGTACGCCTGGCGACGACAGCCCTTCGAGCGCGACCTCAGATCAGACGAGACGACCCGCTGAATTTAAGCATATTACTAAGCGGAGGAAAAGAAACTAACAAGGATTCCCCTAGTAGCGGCGAGCGAAGAGGGAAGAGCCCAGCGCCGAATCCCCCGTCCTTCACGGGCGTCGGGACATGTGGCGTATAGAAGTCCGTATCTCTCGGCGCGGGCCGGGGGGCCTGAGTCCTTCTGATAGAGGCTCAGCCCAGGGACGGTGTGAGGCCGGTAACGGCCCCCGCCGCGCCGAGGTCGCGGTTTTCTCGGAGTCGGGTTGCTTGGGAATGCAGCCTAAAGAGGGTGGTAAACTCCATCTAAGGCTAAATACTGGCACGAGACCGATAGCGAACAAGTACCGTAAGGGAAGTTGAAAAGAACTTTGAAGAGAGAGTTCAACAGGGCGTGAAACCGTTAAGAGGTAAACGGGTGGGGTCCGCACAGTCCGCCCGGGGGATTCAACCCGGCGGCGGTGTCGTCCCGGTCCGCCCGGCGAGCTCCTCCCGCGAGGGAGGCCGCCGGCGGGCTCGGGCCAACGGCCGCCGTCGGGCGCATTTCCTCCGCGGCGGTGCGCCGCGACCGGCCTCGGTTCGGCTTGGAAGGGTCAGGGGGGCGAAGGTGGCTCGCGAGCTCCGGCCCGCGAGCTTTAACAGCGCCCTCCCGCCCCGACTTCGCCGCTTACCCCCGGGGCCGCGGTGAGTACCTCCGCGCCTTCCTTCCCCCGCGGGGGAGGGACGGGGCCCCTCCGTCCCCTGCGCGTGCCGTCGACCGGGCCGGACTGTCCTCAGTCCGCGTCCAACCGCGTCGCGCAGCAGGGCGGGGACCGGCCTCCGCACAAAAGGGCGCTCGGGGTCAGCGGCGATGCCGGCTACCCACCCGACCCGTCTTGAAACACGGACCAAGGAGTCTAACGCGTGCGCGAGTCAAAGGGCTGAAACGAAACCCCACGGCGCAATGAAGGTGAAGGCCGGCGCGCGCCGGCCGAGGTG
>NW_026040086.1:50000-59392 GCF_023375975.1 Astyanax mexicanus | reverse complement strand
ATTTAGCTCAGCAGTGCTATTCTAATCATACAATTACCTCAGCATTGCTATTCTAATCATACATTTACCTCAGCATTGCTATTTTAAACACATTTACTTTAGCATTGCTATTCTTAAGGTATATATTTACTTTAGCAGTGATCATCTAATCATACATTTACCTCAGCTGTTCTAATCTACTCATGAAGGTTCCTCAGTAGAGATATGCTAATCATAATTTACTTAAGTAGAGCTTATCAAATCATAAATGTACCTCAGTAGAGCGTTTCTAATTATACATTTACCTCAGCATTGCTATTCTTAACATATATTTACTTCAGCAGTGCTATTCTAATCATACATTAACCTCAGCTGTGCTAATCTACTCATGAAATTTCCTCAGTAGAGGTATCCTAATCATGATTTTTTTTAATCAGTAGAGGTATCCTAATCATAATTTACCCAAGTAGAGCTATTTCAATCACAAATTTACCTCAGTAGAGCTATTCTAATCATACATTTACCTCAGCTGTGCTAATCTACTCATTATTTTTTCCTCAGTTTTGCTATTATAATACACAATTACCTTTAGAATTGCTAGTCTAATCATAAGTTTTGGTAAGTGGAGCTATTCTAATTGTAAATTTACCTCAGTGAACAGTGTCAAAGTGCTCAATCAACACTGAACACAACACACCTTTAACCCACTCTACACACACTCTACACACACTCTACACACACTCTACACACACTCTACACACACTCTACACACACTCTACACACACTCTGTACACACTTATACACACACTCTACACACACTTATACACACACACTCGGTCAGTCAGAGGGAGGCTCAGTATTCAGGGCTTATCTCTGCCGGTCTTGGCACTGCATTCACGCCGCTGGCAGGAACAATGCCGTCTCTTCCCGCCGCCGCCGCTCTGAGTGACAGGGGCGTGGGGGCACTTGTTACGGACCTCGGACCTCTATCTACCCCTGAGCAGGTTTTCCACTCCAGATACCCCGTCAACCACCCCCCCGCCACCCAACAAACATACAATTGCGCTGGTTTACAATATAGGGTGTGTGTCGTCTGCACGCCTCACTTCCTGCCCTGTTTGTTTAACTGGACGCTATAATGGACCGGTGGCTCCGTCCGCCATGTTTGTTTCCTCCTGGGGACAATCTGACTTCTTCTTTCTGTTTGCTTTTGTTTTGTGAGCAGGTGTCGGGCGAGGGGAGGCATGCTGGGAATTCTGTGCCAAAAGTTTTACACACAAAAATAAAATCCGCAATTAAAGTGTTAAGAGTCGAAAGGGAAAAAATTATGTTGCAAATTCAGAAGAGAAATAATATTTAGCAATTATATATTTTTAAATATTACTTTATTTTCCTTTGCAGTTATTTAAAAAAATCAGTTTGGATTTTGCCAGTTTTTGCTTTTATTTTTGTGTTTTTGTGATTTTTTTTTCTGTTAAAGACTTTTGCTTCTGGAATCTCTCGTTTGCTTCTGCTTCAGTTTTTTGCTTCTAAATTTTGGCATAGTTTTCATGGGTGGGCGGGGCTTAGAAGAAGGCGTTCCCCTTGAGTGAGTTACCTAGTTAGTAAAATAGTGAAATAGCAAGTCAGTGAACTCGTTAGTTAGTTACATAGTCAGTGAGCTCATGAGTTATCTAGTCAGTGAACTAGTGAGTTAGCTAGTTATCTAGTCAGTGAACTAGTGAGTTATCTAGTCAGTGAACTAGTGAGTTATCTAGTTATCTAGTCAGTGAACTAGTGAGTTATCTAGTTATCTAGTCAGTGAACTAGTGAGTTATCTAGTTATCTAGTCAGTGAACTAGTGAGTTATCTAGTTAGTGAACTAGTGAGTTATCTAGTTAGTGAACTAGTGAGTTATCTAGTTAGTGAACTAGTGAGTTAGCTAGTTATCTAGTCAGTGAACTAGTGAGTTATCTAGTTATCTAGTCAGTGAACTAGTGAGTTATCTAGTTAGTGAACTAGTGAGTTAGCTAGTTATCTAGTCAGTGAACTAGTGAGTTATCTAGTTAGTGAACTAGTGAGTTAGCTAGTTATCTAGTCAGTGAACTAGTGAGTTATCTAGTTATCTAGTCAGTGAACTAGTGAGTTATCTAGTTATCTAGTCAGTGAACTAGTGAGTTATCTAGTTATCTAGTCAGTGAACTAGTGAGTTATCTAGTTAGTGAACTAGTGAGTTATCTAGTTAGTGAACTAGTGAGTTATCTAGTCAGTGAACTAGTGAGTTATCTAGTCAGTGAACTAGTGAGTTATATAGTTATATAGTCAGTGAACTAGTGAGTTATCTAGTTAGTGAACTAGTGAGTTATCTAGTCAGTGAACTAGTGAGTTATATAGTTATCTAGTCAGTGAACTAGTGAGTTATCTAGTTATCTAGTCAGTGAACTAGTGAGTTATCTAGTTATCTAGTCAGTGAACTAGTGAGTTATCTAGTTAGTGAACTAGTGAGTTATATAGTTATCTAGTCAGTGAACTAGTGAGTTATCTAGTTATCTAGTCAGTGAACTAGTGAGTTATCTAGTTAGTGAACTAGTGAGTTATATAGTTATCTAGTCAGTGAACTAGTGAGTTATCTAGTTAGTGAACTAGTGAGTTATATAGTTATCTAGTCAGTGAACTAGTGAGTTATCTAGTCAGTGAACTAGTGAGTTATATAGTTATCTAGTCAGTGAACTAGTGAGTTATCTAGTTAGTGAACTAGTGAGTTATAGTTATCTAGTCAGTGAACTAGTGAGTTATCTAGTTATCTAGTCAGTGAACTAGTGAGTTATCTAGTCAGTGAACTAGTGAGTTATATAGTTATCTAGTTAGTGAACTAGTGAGTTATATAGTTATCTAGTCAGTGAACTAGTGAGTTATCTAGTCAGTGAACTAGTGAGTTATATAGTTATCTAGTCAGTGAACTAGTGAGTTATCTAGTTATCTAGTCAGTGAACTAGTGAGTTATCTAGTCAGTGAACTAGTGAGTTATCTAGTTAGTGAACTAGTGAGTTAGCTAGTTATCTAGTCAGTGAACTAGTGAGTTATCAAGTTAGTGAACTAGTGAGTTAGCTAGTTATCTAGTCAGTGAACTAGTGAGTTATCTAGTTATCTAGTCAGTGAACTAGTGAGTTATCTAGTTATCTAGTCAGTGAACTAGTGAGTTATCTAGTTAGTGAACTAGTGAGTTAGCTAGTTATCTAGTCAGTGAACTAGTGAGTTATCTAGTTAGTGAACTAGTGAGTTAGCTAGTTATCTAGTCAGTGAACTAGTGAGTTATATAGTTATCTAGTCAGTGAACTAGTGAGTTATCTAGTTATCTAGTCAGTGAACTAGTGAGTTATATAGTTATCTAGTCAGTGAACTAGTGAGTTATCTAGTTAGTGAACTAGTGAGTTAGCTAGTTATCTAGTCAGTGAACTAGTGAGTTATCTAGTTATCTAGTCAGTGAACTAGTGAGTTATCTAGTCAAAGAACTAGTGAGTTAGCTAGTTATCTAGTCAGTGAACTAGTGAGTTATATAGTTATCTAGTCAGTGAACTAGTGAGTTAGCTAGTTATCTAGTCAGTGAACTAGTGAGTTAGCTAGTTATCTAGTCAGTGAACTAGTGAGTTATCTAGTTATCTAGTCAGTGAACTAGTGAGTTATCTAGTTAGTGAACTAGTGAGTTAGCTAGTTATCTAGTCAGTGAACTAGTGAGTTATATAGTTATCTAGTCAGTGAACTAGTGAGTTATCTAGTTATCTAGTCAGTGAACTAGTGAGTTATATAGTTATCTAGTCAGTGAACTAGTGAGTTAGCTAGTTATCTAGTCAGTGAACTAGTGAGTTATCTAGTTATCTAGTCAGTGAACTAGTGAGTTATCTAGTTAGTGAACTAGTGAGTTATATAGTTATATAGTCAGTGAACTAGTGAGTTATATAGTTATCTAGTCAGTGAACTAGTGAGTTATCTAGTTATCTAGTCAGTGAACTAGTGAGTTATCTAGTTATCTAGTCAGTGAACTAGTGAGTTAGCTAGTTATCTAGTCAGTGAACTAGTGAGTTATCTAGTCAGTGAACTAGTGAGTTATATAGTTAGTGAACTAGTGAGTTATATAGTTATCTAGTCAGTGAACTAGTGAGTTATCTAGTTATCTAGTCAGTGAACTAGTGAGTTAGCTAGTTATCTAGTCAGTGAACTAGTGAGTTATCTAGTCAGTGAACTAGTGAGTTATATAGTTAGTGAACTAGTGAGTTATATAGTTATCTAGTCAGTGAACTAGTGAGTTATATAGTTATCTAGTCAGTGAACTAGTGATTAAGCTAGTTGGAAGAACGCTTGATTTTAACATTTTGATTACGGATTTAATTTTTTGTGTAAAACTTTTGGCACAAAATTCACTCCATAGGAGGGTCAGAGCCCAATCAGAGCTGGAGTTATGGCTGAGTTATGGCTGAGTTATGGCTGAGTTATGGCTGAGTTATGGCTGAGTTATGGCTGAGTTATGGCTGAGTTGGGGCTGAGTAATAGTTCCATCAGTGGAAACGGTGCGAGAAGAACCCATCGGAGAGCGAGGGAGCGAGCGAGCGAGGAGAGAGAGGAAAAACAAGATAAGAGTGTTTGGATAAAGAGAAGAATGAAAGAATGGTGGAGGGCTGAGGAGGTATGATCTCATTAGGAAAGGGGAGTACCAGCAGCTGCACTGCACTGCACCGCCCGGCAGTGACCTTTAACCTTTACATCACATTTAATCTCATTTATTCCTGTTTTATGATGTTGGAGGATTTTTTAATACACTATCTTCCATAAGTGATATCACTTCAAAGCTTCACTCGTTTAAGATAAATATATGATTTCAAAATGTTTAATTTAAAATTAATCCAAAAGGCCGAATACAGTGCCTTTTTAAAGAAAAATCCTACTTTTACCTCTGCAGTGTTAGTCTAGTCTTACATTTACCTCAGAAAATATTGTCTCGTCATACATTTACCTCAGCAGTGTTCATCTAATCATATATTAACCTCACCAGTGCCATTCTAATTGTACATTTACCTCAGTAGAGCTATTCTAATCATATATTTACCTCAGTAGAGGTATCTAATCATATATTTACCTCATTATAGCTGGTTAAATAATAAATTTACCTCAGTAGAGCCATTCTAATCATTAATTACTTCAGTAGAGTCATCCTAATAAAAATATTTTAAAAAAAGCTATTGTAATAATAAATGTACCTCAGTAGAGACATTCTAATAATAATTTTACCTCAGGAGAGCCATTCTAATAATTAATTACCTCAGTAAGAGGTATCCTAATAAAAGAAAAAATGACCTCAGTAAAGCTATTCTAATCATATATGTACCTCAGTGGAGCTGTTAAGTCCTGAGTTTGGGGTAAATCTCTGCAGGATCTGCAGGTTATTTATGAATGGGGCGTACGGCAGCGGGACCGGCCCAGGTGAGACTGGTGCAGGTGAGACCGCATCCCCCCCACCCCCCCATCCCTCCCTCCGTCCCGCGGCAGCAGAAAGAATGCTGATCTTTGATGCCCCGTTATAATGCCCCCTCACCCCCCCACTTCCCTGCGGGATGGGTTACGGGACGGCGCTGATAGTCCTGCGTTTGATCTGAAGGTCGCCGGCCCCCCGTGCCGCTGAGAGACGAGGGACGGGACGGGTTTAATAAGACGGGACGGGAAGAGACCCCTCTCTGATAATTAGGCCTAATTACCTGCAGGTGAGGACAGACGTCCCAGAGACAACCTGCCTTTATTCAGATTACTGTCTTACCTCTTACTGAGAGAGAGAGACACCTCAGTCTCACCTCTCTCACCCAGTTCTGTCTCTCCTCCAATTTCTCCTTCTCTCGCTCCACCTGTCCTCCACCTGTCTCACCATCGGGGGGTGCACGGGACCAGGATTCAGGATTAGAGCTGGGTGATGCGACCCTGGAATAATATCACTATAGTTTTATGGATATATTTGAAATATGGATATAGTTAACATTTTTAAGGGTACTGTATTATACACATTAATATCACCAATATTTTAAAATATGATGAACAATAGATATTATACCCTGAAATATGGTATCATATCACCCACCCCTAATTATCACATCAAGGTTCTACTTTTTTACTGTTTTTATCAAAAGAAAAATTCACACTGTTCTCATTTCCCATTATATATCTACTAGATACAGATTATATCTGTACAGCATTATTTATTCTACTTTAATCCTGGATATATGGAGATATATGGAGTGCATTATTATTATTATTATTATTATTATTATTATTATTAATATCATGACTAATAATTCTGGATCATTGACTTCTGTTCCTGTAAATCTGATAAAACTTGTATTTTTAATATTTCAGTTATTAGGGGTGTGATATATTGTATTGTGTATTGTATGCAGTAAATGTAATTTTCATCTTGTTGCAGTAGTGTATTCTAGAAATATATATTTTTTTTAAATTCAGTGTTTTGTCAGATCGCCAAGAGTATCGTTTTTGCGAAAAATACCATAAAATATCCTGATATTATTTTTGGACCATATCGCCCACCCCTAGTCTTATTTAATGACTATTTTAAAAATGAGTAAAAATGTATCGATCAATGGCACAGTTTTATCCTCAGGCAACACATCACATTTTTGGTTATTACACCTTTCCATATCATAACATCACATGCTCTATTAGTCTATCTGTCTAATATAACATTTCATGGCATATCTACATCCACTACAAGGAGGTGTTGAAGTGACTTATAAAAAACAAAAAGATTAAATTTACCTCAGTAATGCTTTACTTGTCATAAATGTAACACATCAATAGTATAATTGGAAATTTACCTCAGCAGTGCTATTCTAATCATACATTTACCTCAGCAGTGCTATTCTAGTCATACAGTTATCTCAGCAGTGCTATTCTAATCATATATTTACCTCAACAGTGTTAGTCTAGTCATACAGTTATCTCAGCAGCTTCCTCTAATTCAAATGATAAGCTTGTCATCAAAAATCAAAATCATATTCTTGACAATATGACGAGCCTCACGTTTGTACTGCTGCCAACAATAAATATAAATACATTTTATTTAGTATCAATGACAGTTGAAACAAAGAATCGATCAAATACAGAAACCAAACTTTTTTCGGCCCAGAAAAGCTCTGAAAAGTCTGTTCAGCTAAATAAGATAAAAGTCTATCTAACTGATTCCAATCAGTATCAGCAGTATTGTATTAATCAGTTCTTATCAGACAAAAATCAATGTATTACTTTAGAATATCTGTACATTAATTACCAGGATTTACGACAATGTCTAGTCAACTAGTTATTAATTGACACTAATTAAGACAATATCATTAATTGCACATTTTATAAATAATTTCTCAATTCATGATCATTTACAGCATTCTTAAACATTAACATTTGATCTGAAAATTCAGTTTATGGCTGAACAAGTAAAAAATATATACACCCCTATTTAAATTTCTGACTCAGTTTCTCTGATTTTGCTATTTATAGGTTTATGTTTGAGTAAAATGAACATTGTTGTTTTATTCTATAAACTACAGACAACATTTCTCCCAAATTACAAATAAAAATATTCTCATTTAGAGCATTTATTTACAGAAAATGAGAAATGACTGAAATAACAAAAAAGATGCAGAACTTTCAGACCTCAAATAATGCAAAGAAAACAAGTTCATATTCATAAAGTTTTAAGAGTTCAGAAATAATCAATATTTGGTGGAATAACCCTGGTGGTTTTTAATCACAGTTTTAATTTCATGCATCTTGGCATCATGTTCTCCTCCACCAGTCTTACACACTGCTTTTGGATAACTTTATGCTGCTTTACTCCTGGTGTAAAAATTCAAGCAGTTCAGTTTGGTGGTTTGATGGTTTGTGATCATCCATCTTCCTCTTGATTATATATCATATATTATATATATATATATATCTGAATCTGAATGTTGGGCGGTGTGTTTGGGTTTGGTTGGATTGTTTGTTCTGAGGAATCTTCAGGTTCTGGTGAACAATAGGAGTGTGTTGTCGGGCAGGAGTGATTGACGGGTGCTGGTGCAGTGTTTATATAGCTTGGGGTGAGTGTGAGAGTGTGTGTGTGTGTGTGTGTGTGTGCGAGCGTGTATGTGCGAGTGTGTGTGAGCGTGTATGTGCGAGTGTGTGTGTGTGAGTGCGAGTGTGAGTGCGAGTGTGAGTGCGTGTGTGTGTGTGTGCGAGTGTGTGTGCGAGTGTGTGTGCGAGTGTGTGCGAGTGTGTGCGCGAGTGTGCGCGAGTGTGTATGTGCGAGTGTGTGTGCGAGTGTGTGTGCGAGTGCGAGTGTGTGTGCGAGTGTGTGTGCGAGTGTGTGTGCGAGTGTGTGCGAGTGTGTGCGCGAGTGTGTGCGAGTGTGTGCGCGAGTGTGTGTGCGAGTGTGTGTGCGAGTGTGTGTGCGAGTGTGTGCGTGTGTGTGCGAGTGTGTGCGTGTGTGTGTGCGAGTGTGTGTGTGCGAGTGTGTGCGTGTGTGTGTGCGAGTGTGTGCGAGTGTGTGTGCGAGTGTGTGTGCGAGTGTGTGCGAGTGTGTGCGAGTGTGTGCGAGTGTGTGTGCGAGTGTGTGTGCGAGTGTGTGTGCGAGTGTGTGTGCGAGTGTGTGTGCGAGTGTGTGCGTGTGTGTGCGAGAAATACAGAACACAGAAATATCATGATATTAAAAATCCATATCGTGATAATAGGGCTGTTCTGTCTTAAAAGTAGTCTATTATTTACCGTGAAGCTTTAGGTGTATTTATTGTATAATTGTTTTAGTTTGCAGTTTATATGCATGCACTAAATATTCTGCAATATTATTTGCTGCATTATATTATTTTAGGCTATATTATTTATTTTGCCACATTATGATTATACTGTAATACTATTATACTATATTCCTGAAATGGATTATATATTTTTCTGTTTTCCTATATCGCCAAGTATATCATTATCACAAAACTACCCTGAAATATCGTGATATTATTTTAGAGCCATATCGTCCACCCCTAACAATATCCTCATATATCATATATCTCATAACATGCAGCTTTTAGTTTTTTTGCTGCTTAATAAAAAGAAAAAAATACTTTTTTAATTTAACATTAAATCAATATCTGCCACATTAATTATAATTATATCTACCTAATACATTGACATGTTGGATCATTGGCTTTTTTTATATATGTATGTAAACACTATCACAATATATATCGTCTTGCTCAGTGTATTTAGAGTTTTTGTATTGTATCGCCAACTTCTTGCCAGTGCATAGCTCTACACACACACACTCCTCTCAGAACACACACACACACTCCGCTCACCCGCAGGTTTGTGATTGGCTGAGGGCGGGTGCTGAAGTTCAGGAGAAGAGCAGATGG
>NW_026040086.1:12500-45000 GCF_023375975.1 Astyanax mexicanus | reverse complement strand
ATCACCGCCCATCACCGCCCATCACCGCCCATCACCGCCCATCACAGCCCATCACAGCCCATCACAGCCCATCACAGCCCATCACCGCCCATCACCGCCAATCACAGTCCATCACAGCCCATCACAGCCCATCACAGCCCATCACAGCCCATCACAGCCCATCACAGCCCATCACAGCCAGTCACAGCCCATCACAGTCCATCACCGCCAACCACAGCACATCACCGCCAGTCACCGCTCATCACAACCCATTAGCCCATACAACCAGTCACAGTCCATCACCGCCAATCACCGCCAATCACAGCCCATCACCGCCAATCACAGCCCATCACCGCCAATCACAGCCCATCACAGCCCATCACAGCCCATCACAGTCCATCACAGCCCATCACAGCCCATCACAGCCCATCACAGCCAGTCACAGCCAGTCACAGCCAACCACAGCCCATCACAGTCCATCACCGCCAACCACAGCACATCACCGCCCGTCACCGCTCATCACAACCCATTAGCCCATACAACCAGTCACAGTCCATCACCGCCAATCACAGCCCATCACAGTCCATCACAGTCCATCACAGCCCATCACAGCCCATCACAGCCCATCACAGCCCATCACAGCCCATCACCGCCAATCACCGCCCATCACCGCCCATCACCGCCCATCACCGCCCATCACCGCCCATCACCGCCCATCACAGTCCATCACAGTCCATCACAGCCCATCACAGCCCATCACAGCCCGTCACAGCCCGTCACAGCCCGTCACAGCCAGTCACAGCCAGTCACCGCCCATCACTCGTTTACCTGCAATACATGGTGTTTACAATCTGATACAGTTCTAACTTTAAACTTTCAATCCTTTCTTTCTTTATATTTTCCCCTTTGTTCAATTCTTCCATACTTTTTTCAATGCTTTCTAAATAAATAATCCAATAATTTCTTCATTCTCTTTATTTTTTCCTTTAATTCAAACCTTCAGTCTTTTTATTTCTTTTAACCCTTTCTTTCCTTTAGTTTTTTCTTTCTTTTAATTCCTCCTTCGTTTTTTTTATTCTTTTTAACTAAATAATCCAAATATTTCTAGGTTAAATTCCTTCTCTACTTTCTTGTAATATTTCTCTTTCCACATTTTTTTACTTTTTTATTGCAGGTCAGGTAAAGGTTCTGTACACGTGTGGAACCTGAACACTCGGAGAGCAGAGACGGTTCTAGACGGCCATAATGGAGCTTCAGTTATCTGGATCAGAACCGTCCGAGCCACCGACACGTTCCTCAGGTACCACAGAACCGCCCTGCAGAACCCCCACACTCTACATATATATATACAATATACTGTTAATATACAGCAGATACTGAGTAATACAATAGAGTGTGTGTGTGTGTGTGTGTGTGTGTGTTCAGTCAGGGTAGGGATATGAGAGTGTGTGTGTGGGATCTGGCTGAAGGTCGGGCTGCAGTAACACACTCTCTCCACACGGGCAGCGTGGGATTCTGCCAGTGCAGCCTACTGGAGTCCACCAGAACCCTGCTGGCACTGCCAACCCAGCACACCGAGGAGGTGAGACGGGTGGGGACAGGGACGGATAAGGACGGGACGGGGAGGGGAAGGATGGGTAGAGACTGGTAGGGATAGGTAAGGACGTTTATGGACGGATAAGGACAGGGGACGGGGAGGGGAAGGATTGGTAGAGACTGGTAGCATCAGGTAAAGACAGGTAAGGGTGGATAGGGACGGGGAAGGATTAATGGGGATGGGTAAGGAGTGGTAGGGTTGGGTAGGGACGGGTGAAGACACGTAAGAATTGGTAGGGACGGGTAGAGACAGATAGGGATGCGTAAGTATTAGAAGGGACAGGTGGGGACTGGTAGGGACAGGTAAAAAAAGGGTGGGGATTGATAGGGATGGGTAGAGATGGGTGGGGACAGGTAAGGGTTGGTAGGGACGAGCAGGAACTGGTAGGGACCGGTAGGGATGGATAGGGATGGGTAAGGATGGATAATGACGGGTAGGGACTGGTAAGGACTGATAAGGACGGGTAGGGACGGATACAGACAGGGAGGATATGGACTGGTAGGATATAGACGGTTAAGGACAGATGAGTAAGAACAGATTGAGACAGGTAGGGATGGATAAGGGCGGGTAAGGATGGGTTGGGTTGTGTAGGAACTGGTAAGGATGGGTAAGGACAGTTGGGAACGAGTAAGGACTGGTAAGGAGAAGATAAGGTGGGTAGGGACGGGTAGGGATTGGTTAGTACGGGTAAGGACAGGTAAAGAACTGATGAGGACTGTAGGGATTGGTAAGGATGGGTAGGAACTGGTAGGGACAGGTAGTGACTAATGAGGACAGATAGAGAAAGGAAAGGACTGGTAAGGATGAGTAAGGACGGGTAGGGTCAGGTTTGGGATGGGTAGGGATGAATAAGGACTGATAAGGATGGGTGGGGACGGGTAGTGACTGTTAGGGACGGGTAAGGGACAGGTAAGGGACAGGTAGGGGACAGGGTGGGACATCATTCAATGCCTTCATATTACTAACATTAATGTTGTGGCTGAATGCAATAAGTTTCCTCACAGATATCCTGCTGTGTGATCTAGTCTTTTGTGGACAGTAGAGACAGTAGAGACGCAGTAGAGACAGCAGAGACAGTAGAGACGCAGTTACTAAAACAAAATCAGGGTAAACAGTGGATTTCAGCAGAAACGCTGAATAAAGGAGAGGGTTTTCAGGTACATCTGGTCGTATATTTATTCTTCTAGAAAGCGAAAGTGTGTTTGGTTACAGTTCAGACTTCAAACACACACTCGCTACACATATGCAAATGACCTGTCTGTGTGTGGCGAGCGGAACTGGATCCTGCGCTGCAGGGCATTGTGGGTAGACAGATCGCCCCGGAGACAGTACACAGAGTCAGCTTCCTACTACTGACTGTGTGTGTATTTAACATCCATCTCTATCTGTCTGTTTTTTATTTATCTGTTTGTCCCTGTCTGTCCATCCTTCTGTCTGTCTACCTGCTTGTATGTCTGTCTGTAGGCCAGTTTCTAGATGTATGTCTGTCTGTAGCTTTGTATCTGTCTGTCTGTTTGTGGTCTGTTTCTGTCCTTCTGTCTGTCTGTAGCTTTGTATCTGTCTGTCTGTACTTTTGTTTGTCTGTCTGTCTGTTTCTCTGTTTATCTGTAAATCTACCTGTCTGTCTACCTTTGTATAAATCTATTTGTCTATCCCTTTTTTCCCCCTTTTTTATTGATTTGTCCGTCTGTCTATCTGCCCATGTCTCTACCTGCCTTTCTGTCTGTTTGTCCATCTATCTGTCTGTCTATTATCTGTCTGTCTGATACCTCTGTCTAATAATCTCTATTTTTTGTGTTTTTCTCTCTTTTCTTTCCGTCCGTCACCCACTGAGTTTCACATCTTTCACTGTTTACTTTTCCTTTCCTGCTGTCTGTCTCTCTTTTAAATGAGTCTCTCTCTCTGTCTCTCTCTCTGTCTCTCTCTCTCTCTCTCTCTCTCTCTCTCTCTCTCTCTCTGTCTCTCTCTCTCTCTCTCTCTCTCTCTCTCTCTCTCTCTCTCTCTCTCTCCTGAGGGGATGAGGCAGCAGTTAAAGGTCTCTTTGTTTACAGTGTGATGGTGATGGGTGATGGTTGGGGGGTTGATGGGGTGGGGGGGTGGTTGCTGTGCTCCAGATGTGGTTGGATGTTAAAATATGAACAGGGTTTTAATAATTGCAGTTTAATTGAGCTTCTTAACGAGGATGAATCTTAATCGCCCCACCAATCAGCTTCAGACCCGCAGCGCCGACCCGGACCCGTCCGTCATGTCCTAACAGCCTGCGGTACTAATCACAGCGCATACCAAAAGAGAGTGTGTGTGTGTGTGTGTGTGTGTGTGTGTGTGTGTGTGTGTGTGTACAGTACCAGCCAAATGTTTGGAAGCTCCAGCTCGTGGAAGGTGGTTCTTATTAGCACTGTTTTCCACATTAAATAAGATTAATAAAGATCTCTAAACTAAATATATTCAGCTCTATAAAAAATGTAGGTCGCACTTCAGTTTCTCTGAATCAGTTTCTCTGATTTTACTATTTATAGGTTTATGTTTGAGTAAAATGAACATTGTTGTTTTATTCTATAAACTACAGACAACATTTCTCCCAAATTACAAATAAAAATATTCTCATTTAGAGCATTTATTTACAGAAAATGAGAAATGACTGAAATAACAAAAAAGATGCAGAACTTTCAGACCTCAAATAATGCAAAGAAAACAAGTTCATATTCATAAAGTTTTAAGAGTTCAGAAATAATCAATATTTGGTGGAATAATCCTTTTTCATGCATCTTGGCATCATGTTCTCCTCCACCAGTCTTACACACTGCTTTTGGATAACTTTATGCTGCTTTACTCCTGGTGTAAAAATTCAAGCAGTTCAGTTTGGTGGTTTGATGGTTTGTGATCCTCCATCTTCCTCTTGATTATATTCCAGAGGATTTCAATTTGGTAAAATCAAAGAAACTCATCATTTTTAAGTGTTCACTGTATTAGGGTCATAACAGAACTGTAACAGCACTATAACAGGGCTGTAACAGCATTATAACAGAGCCGTAACAGGTTTATAACAGGGCTGTTAGTAACAGGGTTGTTACCGGACAGTAACAGTGTTGTAACAGGACAGTATCAGCGTTGTAACAGGACAGTAACAGGACAGTAACAGGGTTGTAACAGGGCTGTTAGTAACAGGGTTGTTACCGGACAGTAACAGCGTTGTAACAGGACAGTAACAGTGTTGTAACAGTGTTGTAACAGTGTTGTAACAGTGTTGTAACAGTGTTGTAACAGTACAGTAACAGGGTTGTAACAGGGCTGTTAGTAACAGGGTTGTTACCGGACAGTAACAGCGTTGTAACAGGACAGTAACAGTGTTGTAACAGTGTTGTAACAGTGTTGTAACAGTGTTGTAACAGTGTTGTAACAGTACAGTAACAGGGTTGTAACAGTACAGTAACAGGGTTGTAACAGGACAGTAACAGGGTTGTAACAGGACAGTATCAGCGTTGTAACAGGACAGTAACAGTGTTGTAACAGTGTTGTAACAGTGTTGTAACAGTGTTGTAACAGTGTTGTAACAGCGTTGTAACAGTGTTGTAACAGTGTTGTAACAGCGTTGTAACAGCGTTGTAACAGTGTTGTAACAGGGCTGTAACAGTGTTGTAACAGGGCTGTAACAGGGCTGTAACAGGATGATACAGCAGGACGGAGGTCCCGTTGTTCTCCTGACTCTGAGCTGCGTCTCGTTCGTCTGTTTTTAGTGAAACAGAATCAAGTCTGAACTTGATAAAGTGAAGAGCTGATCTCTCTCCCTCAGTTCAGACAGATTTCACCACAAACAAACAGGTCTGACCACACCCCCGGGACGGGGGCGGGGCTATACTTCCCCCGGTCTGATTGATGTGTCAGTATCGTCAAAACATCCAGACCCTAATTAACGTCATTAACAGCTATTAATTTCTTTTATATGAGAAACACAGACTGTTCTTCATGTGGTTTTAGTGCAGAATCCAGCTGAACCTTTAGATCTACTGTTAATTCATACAGTATGAGTTTAAATATATATATATATTACATTTTAATCAGTTATTTAGTGCATTCAGTAAAAACTATATTATCTGTAAAAATGTTTGTCTATTTAGTAAAAAGTACCTTACAAAAACCCTATTTTCATAAAATAATAAATATTATTTTTGCTAAATATTGCACAAAATATATATATATATTTTTGCATACAATGTGATATGATAATATGCCATACTATTATTAGGGATGTGTTGAAAATTAGATTTGTGGTTAAAACTGAACAAAATTAAACATTTAGTCAAAGGCTACTATCAAAAACCGAACATATATATATATCTTTTTTCACCATTACATAAATTAAGTAGCCTGTAATGTAACTTTCTCTTCTTTTTCAAAGAAAACATCATTGTTATGTTTTTGAATGATTAGATTAGTGTTTTTTGCCTAATAATAATAATAATAATAAAAATGATGTCAGTAGTCAGGTTTGAGGCACATTACTAAAACTTACTAGTCAGTGTACGATTTAAAGTTTTGATTAAATATGCACAATTTTCATTTGACAAAGTATTCAGGTGAAACTGAGTATTAGTGAAAAGCCAGACTAATTTATTAAAACAACAACTATTTTACTCTAACTTAAGTAAATTTGCAGTGTTTCATAGTGGCTGTACAGGACTAGAATAGTAACATTAACTGAGCCGACTGTTTGTTCAGAATGTATTTTTTAATATAGCACTGCTGAGGTAAATGTACTGTGTTTTGTTACTGTATATCTTGTAAGATATTGAAAGTGTTCAACAAATAGTAATTTATAGTTTCTATTATTATATATATATATATATATATATATATTGTGTATTTGTTAATCTCTGCTGTTTTGTGTTGTTTTATAGATTAAAGTGGTGGAGTTGGAAACTCAGACTCCTGTTTGCTCATTAATTCCAGACTCGACGCGGGGGATGCTGATGTGTATGAAGATGTGGCAGGTAAGATCACCTGAACATCACCTGAACACCACCTGAATATTACCAATATTTCCAAGCACTAAATCAGCTGAAAAAAGTTTGAAAAAAGTATCAGGAATCATTTACTTCTATGAGCCGTTTGGATGCTCCTCCCTTGTTGTGATGTCACAATAAACCAGGAAACCTGCATAGAACCACAGTGGCTCCTCCCCTCAACCGTCAACCCCCATCAGAACCCCACCCACTAGATTAGTTGAAGAAAAAAAAAATTCATTTCTGCTGGTCTGCTGCTTGAGAACCTCAGACAGTACACAGCAGGATTAGCCAGCAGACTTCTTCTGAGGGAGGGATCTGTAACTAATGTCCAAAGTGAGTAATTAGATGATGTAAGAAACTGAACTGAAACTGGTAAGAATAGAATAAGCTGTTGAGATCTTTATCTTTATTTTTGAGTGATTTTGTTTAAAGAACTTATTTTTTTGTTTATGAACATATTTTTAATAGAACATCTAGATCCATTCTAAATTAAAAACAGATATAAAAGTCCCCTTTAATGTCCAAAAAAAGCAATTCTGGACCAAAGCTCATTTCTTGTGTACTGTATTTAACGTATTTAACGTAAATGCAGAAATTCATAACGGGTCTCTTCCTAAAGTCTCTAATTTGCCGTGTTTAGTTTGAACCAGTGACAGTGATTAAAACTGAGTGGGCGGGGAGGGGGCGGGGCTTATACTGTGTATATATACTGTTATAAATGCTGTGATTGGTGACAGTGGTTTATTTAGTTAAGAGAAGGTTCAGTTCGCACTGTTTTTTTAAAAACCTTTTCATTTGTACTTTTGATTATGATATATTATTTTTTATATAACTTTAAAAAAAGTTAAACATGTTAGACATTTTAAGTATTTTTTTTACACACATTTACATAATGTGTCCTTTTTTATACTTTTATTTATGTTCTTGTATAAACAAAAAAAAAATCCTTTTACGGTTTGCTTTTTTTAATCTATTGTCCCGTTGTGGTAAAGTACTAAATATTAAATTAAATTAATATTAAATATTTTTGTGCAATTTAAATTTCTTAATTTTTCAAATGTATTTTTGCATGTAGTTTTTGCGTTATTATTTTCCAGTAGATTGGCACATAACTGTGTGTGTGTGTGTGTATAGTGTGTATAGAGTGATTTACAGTGTGTGAGAGTGTGTGTGTGAGAGTGTGTGTGTGAGAGTGTGTGTGTGAGAGTGTGTGTGTGAGAGTATGTGTGAGAGTGTGTCCCGGTTTGGGAAGCTGTTCCAGCGGCTCGTCCCAGAACCCCATCCTGTAATTACCCTCCTCTACCAGCACCATATATCACCATCAACTCACTACTGCACCCAGCACTGACAGTGTGCACGCTGTGCGAGTGTGTGTGCACTCTGTGCGAGTGTGTGTGCACTCTGTGCGAGTGTGTGTGCACTCTGTGCGAGTGTGTGTGCACGCTGTGCGAGTGTGTGTGCACGCTGTGCGAGTGTGTGTGCACGCTGTGCGAGAGAGTGTGCACGCTGTGCGAGTGTGTGTGCACGCTGTGCGAGTGTGTGTGCACGCTGTGCGAGTGTGTGTGCACGCTGTGCGAAAGAGTGTGCACGCTGTGCGAGAGAGTGTGCACGCTGTGCGAGAGAGTGTGCACGCTGTGCGAGTGTGTGTGCACGCTGTGCGAGAGAGTGTGCACGCTGTGCGAGAGAGTGTGCACGCTGTGCGAGAGAGTGTGCACGCTGTGCGAGAGAGTGTGCACGCTGTGCGAGAGAGTGTGCACGCTGTGCGAGAGAGTGTGCACGCTGTGCGAGAGTGTGCACGCTGTGCGAGTGTGTGTGCACGCTGTGCGAGTGTGTGTGCACGCTGTGCGAGTGTGTGTGCACGCTGTGCGAGTGTGTGTGCACGCTGTGCGAGAGAGTGTGCACGCTGTGCGAGAGAGTGTGCACGCTGTGCGAGAGAGTGTGCACGCTGTGCGAGAGAGTGTGCACGCTGTGTGAGAGAGTGTGCACGCTGTGTGAGAGAGTGTGCACGCTGTGCGAGAGAGTGTGCACGCTGTGCGAGAGAGTGTGCACGCTGTGCGAGAGAGTGTGCACGCTGTGTGAGAGAGTGTGCACGCTGTGCGAGTGTGTGTGCACGCTGTGCGAGTGTGTGTGCACGCTGTGCGAGTGTGTGTGCACGCTGTGCGAGTGTGTGTGCACACCGAGGGAGAGTGCGCTTTGTGAGAGTGTGCGTGCTGTGCGAGTGTATAGTGTGTATGTATAGTGTGGGTGTGTGTCGTGCAAGACGTGTGTGTGTATATATAGTGTGGGTATGTGCAGTGCAAAAGAGTATAAACTTGTGCACTCTCGCATTAGGCACAATGTGTGTGTCTAGTGCGAGAGTACACAACCCCCCACCCAAGATGGCGGCGCGTTAACACGCAGCGGCCGCTCCGGGTCCATTAAATGGTGCTTTTGTGTTACTATTTGTCGTTTTTTCCGTTTATTTCCTGCAAATATGTGCATCGGAACACCCGTGCACATGTTCTACCACCGCCAGACCCTGCTACAGTGGAGAAACCAGCCAGAAAACACGCTACCGGACGAGGTTCTGCAGACGCTACTTGAGCTTAGCCTGCTAAGAGACCCAGGCCGCCAGCCCGCGGTGTTTCCTGACGCCGGAGCCCAGCGGAAGTGCCATCGCAAGCGTAAGCGGAAGCAGAGCTGGGATCCGCGCGAGGCTAAAGGCTAGTCCTAGCCGGCCGGCTATACCATCGCTCTTTCTTGCAAATGTCTGTTCCCGTGACAATAAACTGGACTACATCCGACTCCAGCGAACAACCCAGCGTGAGTTCAGAGACTGCTGTGCTTTGGTTTTTGTGGAATCGTGGCTGAACGACAACATTCCGGACAGCGCCATTCAGCTAGCCGGGCTAACCGCGTTCAGAGCCGATAGAAGCGCGGCTCTATGCAGGAAGACCCGCGGTGGAGGCGTGTGTGTTTACATCAACACGGAATGGTGTAACAACGCTGTGACTGTCGCCAAACACTGCTCTCCGCTGGTGGAGTTCCTGATAGTCAAGTGCAGACCTTTTTATTTAGTACAGGAGTTCTCCGCCGTGCTAATAGCTGCTGTCTACATCCCACCCAGCGCTAGCATTGGTGCTAATGCTAAAGAGGCTCTGTGTGAACTCTATCGGACTATCAGCGATCTGCAAAACAAACACCCAGACGGACTGTTTATTATCGCCGGAGATTTCAACCACGCAAATCTCAAGTCAGTGCTCCCTAAATTCCACCAACATGTGAACTTTGCAACGAGAGGAGCGAGCGTGCTGGATCTTGTTTACACAAACATCCCCAGCGCGTACCAGGCGGAGCCCCGCCCCCACCTCGCTTTCTCGGATCACATGTGTGTTTGGCTGACACCAACATACACACCACTCATCAGACGCTCCAGACCAGTTCAGAAGCAGGTGAAAACCTGGCCGGCAGGCTCCATCTCTGCCCTTCAGGACTGTTTTGAGTGCACTGCATGGGACATGTTTAGGGAGGCTGCTACTGAAGGCGATTCTGTTGATTTGGAGGAGTATGCAGCATCAGTCACTGGCTACATCAGCAAGTGTATTGATGATGTCACTGTCTCCAAGACCATCACCACACGCCCAAACCAGAAGCCTTGGATGACTGCTGAGGTACGTGCGCTGCTGAGGACCCGCGACTCCGCCTTCAGAGTGGGTGACAAGGTGGCCCTGAGGAAAGCGAGAGCCGACCTGTCAAGAGCCTTCAGAGAGGCAAAGCGCGCACACGCCCAGAGAATCCACAGCCACTTCAAGGACACGGGTGACGCGCGGTGCATGTGGCAGGGCATCCAGGCAATCACCAACTACAGGACAATGCCACCGTCCTGTGAACGTGATGCCTCCCTCCCTGATGCCCTGAACAACTTTTATGCACGGTTTGAGGCACAAAACAACACGATGGTGAGAAAGACCATGCCCAAGCCGGACGAGCAGGTGTTGTGCCTGACTGCAGTGGATGTGAGGAACACTCTGCGCAGAGTCAACCCACGAAAAGCTGCAGGACCAGACAACATCCCCGGCAGAGTGCTCAGGGAGTGCGCAGACCAGCTGACAGATGTTCTCACGGACATCTTCAACATCTCCCTGTGCAGCGCCACTGTCCCAACGTGCCTCAAGTCCACCACCATCGTCCCCGTGCCGAAGAAGTCCACAGTGTCCTGCCTCAATGACTACCGTCCCGTTGCACTTACACCCATCATCATGAAGTGCTTCGAGAAGCTAGTCATGAGGAACATCAAGACACAACTGCCCTCTTCACTGGACCCCCTGCAGTTTGCGTATCATCCCAATCGCTCCACGGACGATGCCATCACCACCACCCTTCATCTCTCCCTCACCCACCTGGAGAAGAAGGAAACTTATGTCAGAATGCTGTTTATAGACTTCAGTTCAGCATTCAACACCATCATCCCACAGAACCTCATCAGGAAGCTAAGCTCGCTCGGCCTCAACACCCCCCTCTGCAACTGGATCCTGGACTTTCTGACGGGGAGACCCCAGTCAGTCCGGTTCGGGGGCAGCACCTCCAGCACCATCACACTGAACACGGGGGCCCCCCAGGGCAGTGTCCTGAGTCCTCTGCTGTTCACCCTGCTGACTCATGACTGTGCTGCAAAACACAGTTCTAACAGCTTTATCAAATTCGCCGATGATACAACTGTGCTGGGTCTCATCACCAAAGGCGACGAGTCAGCATACAGAGAGGAGGTGCAGCGGCTGACAGACTGGTGTACAGTCAACAACCTTCACCTGAATGTGGACAAGACAAAGGAAATGGTTGTTGACTTCAGGAGAGCACAACACACCCACTCTCCACTCAACATCGACGGGTCCTCTGTGGAGATTGTTAAGAGCACCAAGTTCCTTGGTGTCCACTTAGCAGATAACCTCACCTGGACCCTGAACACCAGCTCTACAGCCAAGAAAGCCCAGCAGCGTCTCTACTTCCTCCGGAAGCTGAGAAAGGCCCGTCTCCCTCCACCCATCCTCACACTCTTCTATAGAGGGACCATTGAGAGCATCCTGAGCAGCTGCATCACTGCCTGGTTTGGGACCTGCACCGTCTCTGACCGCAAGACCCTCCAGCGTATTGTGAGGACAGCTGAGAGGATCATCGGCGTCTCTCTCCCCTCCATCACGGACATTTACACCACCCGCAGCATCCGCAAAGCAACCAGCATTGTGAATGACCCCACCCATCCCTCACACGAACTGTTCTCCCTCCTGCCTTCGGGAAGAAGGTACCGCAGCATCCGGTCCAGCACGACCAGGTTCTGCAACAGCTTCTACCCCCAAGCCATCAGACTCCTCAACTGCAGAGACTGAACTGATGGTTTTTCTGTACACGCACACACACTCTTACCCCACTTACCCCAGAAAATGGAAAACACTAAAAACCCTACTACCTCACTGGACTCTATTGCACACTGTGAAATAGAGGTAATTACTACCTCACTGGTCTTTTTTGCACACTGCATAATTTGCACACTGTCTTGTTATTTATTATTCTTTGTCTGTATGGTGTTGTATTGTCTGTCTGCACTTTTGTACTGTTGCACTATTGTTCTGTCTACACTGTGTTTATGTGCACCATGGTCCCTGGAGGAATGTTGTTTCGTTTCACTGTGTACTCTGTATATAGCTGAAATGACAATAAAAAACACTTTGACTTTGACACAAAGGTATAGTGTGTGTATATATAGTGTGGGTGTGAGCAATGCAAGAGAATGTGCCTTGTGAGAGTGTGCATGTAGTGCGAGAGTGCATGCATGTTAAGTGTGTATATAAAGAGTGTGAGTGTGTGCGTGTGTAGTGTGTATAGTATGTGCATGAGAGTCTATTAGTGTGTGTGTAAGAGTGCTCATAGAATAGTGTGTGTGCATTAGTGTGTGAGAGTGTGTGTGCACTAATGTGTGTTTAGTGTATATATATATATATATATATATATATATATATATATATATATATATGTAGTGTATGTGTACACCAGTGTATTTAGTATGTACATGTAATATTGCAGTGTGTTGGTGCCTTTACTAGTGTGTGTGAGTGTATATGAGTGTGTGCGAGAGTTCGCGCAAGTGTATAGTGTGTGTATATATAGTGTGGGTGTGTGCAGTGCAACAGTGTACAATGTGCCTTGTGAGAGTGTGCACGCTGTGCATGAATGCATAGTGTGTGTGTGTGGCGTGCGAGAGAGTGTATATGTGAGATTGTGACTTGTGCGAGAGTGCATGCGTGTTAAGTGTGTATATATAGAGTGAGTGCACATGGAATTTAGTGTGTGTGTGTGCATGAGTGTATTAGTGTGTGCGAGAGTGCATGTGCACTAGTGTGTGTGTGTGTGTGTGTGTGTGTAGTGTCTGTAGAGTGTGTGTATGCCAGTAGTATGTATAGTATAGTATGTACATGCAGTATTCCAGTATTGTGTGCAGTGTGTTTGTGTCTTTACTAGTGTGTGTGAGTGTATACAAGTGTGTATGTGCGTAAGAGTGTGAGCAAGAGTTCACGCGAGTGTGTGTGTTATGTGAGTGTGTGTGTGTGTGTGTGTGTGTGTGTGTTTGGTAAACACTGCTGAAGGTTTTATTTCCTGAGTGTTTGAAGAAGGAAGGTCTGTAATTATTTTTATGGTTAATTAATATCTGCTTTTGTAATATTTATGGGTTTTCCGCCCGTGCTTGTGCGCGTCCCAGGACTTTTGGCAGGTAGAACACACACACACACACACACTACACACACACACACACACACACACTGTGGCAGTTGTTTGGCTGCAGGCTCTCTGGGTGGTTGAGTCGCCCACGCTGCGTCAGATGTGATGAGAGGTGGCGCTGCCCGCCGTTGGCATCATTAATAACGTGTGTGTGTGTGTGTGTGTGTGTGTGTGGTGGGACATCAAAGAGCAGAACATCATCAAATCTCCAACACGTCCATCTGTAACCGTTACTGCAGTTTCACTAATACACAAACCCAGAATCAAATATATCAACATATATTTATATACAGCTCTGAAAAAAAATTATGAGTTTCCTTGATTTTACCAAATTAAAAACCTCTGGAATATAATCAAGAGGAAGATGGATGATCACAAACCATCAAACCACCAAACTGAACTGCTTGAATTTTTGCACCAGGAGTAAAGCAGCATAAAGTTATCCAAAAGCAGTGTGTAAGACTGGTGGAGGAGAACATGATGCCAAGATGCTTGAAAAAAAAACTGTGATTAAAAACCACCAGGTTTATTCCATCAAATATTGATTATTTCTGAACTCTTAAAAAGCTTTATGAATATGTATTTATAGCTTAACTAGAGTAAGAGAGTCAGGAGGTAACATAGACACGAGCCCAACTTCAAACACTGATACTGTACTTACTGTAAGTTCAGTATTTAAAATATTAATTGAATTATTCTGGAAATATTGGTGAGATTCTAGAAAAAAAGTTGAGCTGTTGAGCACACTTTTGCTAAATATCGCCATGGTCACTCAAAAAACTTATTTCCAACGTATTTTCAAAATATCAACAGGATTTCAGAGGAAATTTTACTTTTTTTGAAGCATTTTTTAACTTCTATCTGACACAATATAAAGAACAATATAAAGATATAATCTATTTTAATGGAAGTGTACAGTACCAATCAAAAGTTAAGTTTAGATACAACTTCTCATTTATTGTTTTTATTTGTTTTATTATCTTTACTACATAGTAATTGAGTAGTGAAGTGATTATCCTGTCTTCCCTACCTGGTGCGGTCCTGATGAGTGCCAGTTCTATCATCATCATAAAGTTTTTGATTATCTTGTTTGCGGTGACTTGAAGATACTTTCAAAGTTTTTGAAAAAAAAATTCTTCTTTTCAGATTTATTTTTTTTACTTTTCTTTATTTAGTTGAGTAGTTGTTTCTTCTCATAATCTGGATTCGAACATTACTCAAATATTCACTATATATATTCACTGTATACCTGTAACTCTACCTCTTCACTACTTTACTTTAACTGATGCTCTCAAACTTTACATTAAGAGACAAGAAATTCAAGTAATTAACTCTTGATGAGTTCAGCACAGCTGTTAACTGAAAGCCTGAATTCAGTGAGAGTATTGAATGTGAGGTATCTGTAGCTGTAGTGATTGTGATTGGTGCTCAGTGGTGATCTGTAGTGACTGAAGGCAGAGTGGCGTGTGATTGGTGTAGGGGCTCGGAGTCGATGCCGTGGTGAGGGTGGTGATGATGATGAACGGTTGAGAAGAGAAAGGCTGGTGATGAAAAGGAAATGATGTTCTGATACAGATATCCGTCTCTCTCAGCTCATCACCCTGCAGAACCCTGACGTCACCCCTCAGCTAGCGTCTCCCGATCGGTTCCGTATGTGCTGTCGGAACGCTGCTGTTCCGGATCAGGAGTTCTCTCTGCTTTTCTGTCTGGAGGAACCGCAGGACATCCATCATACGACCTGTTTTACGGCCCGACTTCTGGACCTCTGGTCCTGCACTCCTTTTCTAGAACCCTGATTCTGGACATTCTTTTACAACAGTGTCTGGAAAACAGCTCAAACTGAAACATCTCCAGATCTTGCAGAAGAACCACTAAAAAGAACCAAGTCTCCAAAGGTAGAACTTGTACAAGCTTAACCTGAAAGATGGAAATATCTACTAAAAACAAGAACAAGAACCAAAGCTGAAAGCAAAACTTCCAAAGAACCACTAATAGAGCTTTTCCACCAAAAAAAAAATAGCTTTGGTTCTGCAAACGCTTATAAGAACCGTGATGCTTTTTTAACAAACCAGCCCATGTTTCCACCAGTCATGTCGCGTCATACGTCACCAACAGAGGGCGCTGCACAATGCTGCACAGGTAGATCTTGTACAAGCTTGGGGATGGAACCACTAAGAGGAACCAAGACCTGAAGATGGAAAAATCTACTAAGAACAAGAACCAATACTGAAAAGCAAAACTTCCAAAGAACCACTAATGGGGCTTTTTTTCACCAAAAGAACTCCCACGTTTCCACCAGTTTTGGTGAAACCGCCAAAATGTCACATCATACGTGATCAACAGAGGGCGCTGCACAATGGTGGTAAACAGGTTTCATCACGATTCACGCTGGAGAAGAACCTTGTATTCTTCGGTTTTCTGCAGCGAACGAACGTTCTTGGTTCTGGAATCTACTTTTATTGTTAGAAACAGTGCAAACCGATTCAAAATTAGGTTTGCAAACTGTCAAAACGTCACCAACAGAGGGCGCTGCACAAGTAGATCTTGTACAAGCTTGAGATGGAACCACTGAGAGAACCAATACTGAACAGCAAAACTTCCAAAGAACCACTAATAGTGCTTTTTTCCAGTTTTGGTGAAACTGCCAAAACGTCACATCATACGTCATCAACAGAGGGCGATACACAGTGGTGGTGAACAGAAGCGGCCACTGTTCATGTTGAAGAACCTTGTATTGTTCACTTCCCACAGTAAATGAACGTTCTTGGTTTAAGAACCTACTTTTGTTGGTGTAAATGGAACCACTGAGTGAGAGCAACCAAGACCTGAAAAAGGAAAAATCTCAGAGTATGAGAAGAACTAACGAAAAGACTTAAAGCTGAATGAAAAACTTCCTAATAACCACTCATAGCGCTTTTCCAGCACAAGAACTCTGGTTCTTGAACCAGTTCCATTCAGGCTTATAAGGACCGTGATGCTTTTTAACAAACCAGCTCACATTTCCACCAGTTTTGATGAAACGTTAAAACGTCACGTAATACGTCATCAACAGAGGGCGCTGCACAATGGTGGTAAACAGGTTTAATCACAATTCACGCTGGAGAAGAACCTCGTATTCTTCGGTTTCCACAGCAAACGAACGTTCTTGGTTTTGGAATCTACTTTTATTGTTGGAATCAGTGCAAACCATTTAGAATTAGGTTTGCAAATCATAACGGTGCCATAGTTCCACGTTGGTGGAAAAGTGTTATGAGAGGACTCTTGAAGATATAGTAAAAGAACCAACACTAAAAAGAACCAAGACTCAAAAGATGGAACTTACACAAGCTTGACCTAAAAGACGGAAATATCTACTAAAAACAAGAACAAGAACTAAAGCTGAAAGCAAAACTTCCAAAGAACCACTAATAGAGCTTTTCCACCAAAATAGCTTTGGTTCCTGAAAGGCTTTTAAGAACCATGAAGCTTTTTAAGAAACCAGCCCGTGTTTCCACCAGTTTTGGTGAAACCGTCAAAACGTCACGTCATACGTCACCAACAGAGGGCGCTGCACAATGCTGCACAGGTAGATCTTGTATAAGCTTGAGATGGAACCACTAAATGAGAAGAACCAAGACCTGAAATATTTTTTTAATAGTTCCATAAACGCTATAAATAGTAGAAACAGCAGCAGGAGCTACTCTGATTTCTCTACAGGACCAAAACTCCCAAGAAGAAGAAAATCTCTAAAAGCATGATGAGCCATTGATCAGAACCAAATAATAAAAAATAAAACTCTTCAGGAAGAACCGCTGGGAGAAACCAAGACTAGAAAGGAAGAGCTATCTGATGCATGATGAAGAACCACTGAGGAGAACCAAATCCTGTATATAAAGAGGAAGAAACAAAACAAATGAACAATATTGAAAAGTAAAAAATGATCTGGAACCATTTGAGTAGAACCTCATTAGAGAACCTCAAGAAGGCTCTTGAGTAAAAATTACTGAGGAACCAAGAATAGATAGAAGAAAATCAGAGAACATGATGAAGAACCATTAAAAAAAAAGAACTTTTTCACACCTGTAGTTGTGAAAGCTTCTATGATCTGGATCAGTTGATGAGTTTGTTTATTTGGAGCTTCAGTTTCTCTCTCTGTTTGGTTTGTTTTCACACAGGTATAAAAACCTAAACTAAAACAAACAAAAAAAAGCATCAATAAACCACGCGAGCACATCAGAGTCTCTTTTGATTGGTCAGAGCTCTCTGGTGCGAAAGTAAATATAGTGAGAAGATTCTGTAAATGCTGTTTTTGAGCCAGGGGGTGATTCAGAATGTACATTTTGGTATAGTAAACGCAGTGAATGCAGCACAGAGCATGTGTGTAAACAGCGTGGAGCAGCAGCAGAGACAGCGTTTGTTTATAGCTGTGATAATTAGCATTTTCTGGCTAATATATTTCAGATTTAACTGCAGCTTATCAGCAGTTTAGCTCAAATTAAAGGAGTATATTTTATATCTGGGTCAGATCGAGACCGGATTACGTTCTCACCACAAGAGAACTAAAGCTCCGGAGTTCGATTGGGATCGGACCGGTTGTTCTGATCCGAATCTGAGTGTGATTTACTGTTTTCACACTTAAATAATCAAACTGCACTAAAGTCCGATTTAACCAGAACCAGATAGTTCTGGTGTGAAAACGATATGAAAGAAGAAGAAGAAGGAGAAGAAGAGCAAGAAGAAGAAGGAGAAGGAGAAGAAGAAGAAGTAGAAGGAGGAGGAGGAGAAGAAGAAGAAGAAGAAGAAGAAGAAGAAGAAGAAGAAGAGCAAGAAGGAGAAGAAGGAGAAGAAGAAGAAGAAGAAGAGCAAGGAGAAGAAGAAGAAGAAGAGCAAGAAGGAGAAGAAGAAGAAGAAGAGCAAGAAGGAGAAGAAGAAGAAGAAGAAGAAGAAGAAGAGCAAGAAGGAGAAGAAGGAGAAGAAGAAGAAGAGATCTTCCCCTCCGGCTGAATTTAAAGACAGAGTTAATAGCCCTGCTGTCAGTTCTCAGGTTGTAGAGAGTTCCATAAACCCATCATCTGATTCATCATTTATCTTTCCTCCCTCATCATCTCATCCCTCTCTCTCTCTCCCTCTCTCTCTCTCTTTCTCTCTCTCTTATCCCACTCTTCTCTTCTCCTCGCCTTTATTCCAGATGTATCCAACCACCCGGGAGAGGAAGCTTTTAACTATCTTTAACTATCTCTTTCCATTCCTCCTTTTTTCCTTTCCTTCCTTCGTCTCTTTCCTCCATTCTTTCAGCTTCTGGTCTTCTCTCCATTCTTCTCTAATCCCTGTTTTCTCCTCATCTTTCTCAACTCCTGCCTTTTCTACTCGCCCCTTTCAGTTTTTCCACTCATCCTTATTCCACTTCTTATTTCTTCTCCATTTTTCTTTCATTTGTCTTCTCTCTTCAGTTTTCCACCTCTCATTCTAGGCTCTGTTTATCTCTCTTTCTTTTTTACTTGTTTATGTTTCTCTTTATCTATCCTGAACCCACTGCACTCCATTTCTCCCCTTTTCTCTATTTTTCTCTTTCCTCTCTTTTCTCTTAGTTTTCCCTTTCACTCAATTTCTCTTAATTTTTTCCTCTTTTTTATTCTCCCTTCTCTCTTCTTATCTGTTCTCTTTTTTCTCCATGTCTCGTTCCTCCTCTCTTTTCTCTCTCCTTTCTGTCTGTTCCTCCACTTTGTTCTCTTCTCTCTCTTTCTGTGCGGGTGTTGTGGTAGATGGTGTGGTGTTGGGGTAGTGTTGTGCCGTTGGGATGGTGGTGTTTGGGGTGGATTGGGTGGTGTTGGTGTGGTGTTGTTCCGGTGTTGTGCCGTTGGCTGGTGTTGCGGAGGACCGGGTGGTGTTGGTGTGGTATTGGTGTGGTATTGGTGTGGTGTTATGCCGGTGTTGTGGTGTATTGGGTGGTGTTGCGGAGGATCGGGTGGTGTTGGTGTGGTGTTGGTGTGATATTGGTGTGGTGTTATGCCAGTGTTGGGGTGGATTGGGTGGTGTTGGGGTGGATTGGGTGGTGTTGGGGTGGATTGGGTGGAGTTGGTGTAGTGTTGGTGTGGTATTGGTGTGGTGTTATGGCGGTGTTGTGGTGGATTGGGTGGTGTTGTGCCCTTGGCTGGTGTTGTGGAGGATCGGGTGATGTTGGTGTGGTGTTGGTGTTGGTGTGGTGTTGGTGTGTTATTGGTGTGGTGTTATGCCGTTGTTGTGGTGGATTGGGTGGTATTGTGGTGGATTGGGTGGTGTTGTGCCGTTGGCTGGTGTTGCGGGGGATCGGGTGGTGTTGGTGTGATATTGGTGTGGTGTTATGCCGTTGTTGTGGTGGATTGGGCGGTGTTGTGGTGGATTGGGTGGTGTTGTGCCGTTGGCTGGTGTTGCGGAGGATCGGGTGGTGTTGGTGTGATATTGGTGTGGTGTTATGCCGGTGTTGGGGTGGATTGGGCGGTCTTATGGTGGATTGGGTGGTGTTGTGCCGTTGGCTGGTGTTGCGGAGGATCGGGTGGTGTTGGTGTGGTGTTGGTGTGATATTGGTGTGGTGTTATGCCGGTGTTGGGGTGGATTGGGTGGTGTTGGTGTAGTGTTGGTGTGGTGTTCTGCCGTTGGCTGGTGTTGTGGAGGATATAATGAATTAGGTGTCTATGCGGGGTTCCTCCACCTCCGACCCGTGACATCATCCATCAGGGAGCTCCTCCACTGGCTGAAGTGCCGGGGTCAAAGGTCAACAGCCGTGAACACTTACAGCCAGTGATTTCCACTTGTTTTGTTTTTTTGTCGGAGAAGCGCGGCGGTGTTTATCCAGAATCCAGAATCCTGTCTATAATTAGTTTTACCCCTCCCCAAAGAGAAATATATACCACACTCTCTCTCACAGAAAGAGAAATATATACCACACTCTCTCTCTCAGAAAGAGAAATATATACCACACTCTCTCTCTCACAGAAAGAGAAATATATACCACACTCTCTCTCACAGAAAGAGAAATATATACCACACTCTCTCAGAAAGAGAAATATATACCACACTCTCTCTCTCAGAAAAAGAAATATATACCACACTCTCTCAGAAAAAGAAATATATACCACACTCTCTCTCTCTCTCTCTCTCTCTCTCAGAAAGAGAAATATATACCACACTCTCTCACACAGAAAGAGAAATATATACCACACTCTCTCTCACAGAAAGAGAAATATATACCACTCTCTCTCATACAAAAAGAGAAATATATATACCACTCTCTCTCT
The DNA here is from genome assembly GCF_023375975.1 of Astyanax mexicanus. Lineage (NCBI taxonomy): Eukaryota > Metazoa > Chordata > Actinopteri > Characiformes > Acestrorhamphidae > Astyanax > Astyanax mexicanus. The sequence goes on along the minus strand of NW_026040086.1, from coordinate 24,418 downwards.
CACAGAAAGAGAAATATATACCACTCTCTCTCTCACAGAAAGAGAAATATATACCTCTCTCTCTCAGAAAGAGAAATATATACCACACTCTCTCTCTCAAAAAGAGAAATATATATACCACTCTCTCTCACACAGAAAGAGAAATATATACCACTCTCTCTCTCAGAAAGAGAAATATATACCACACTCTCTCACACAGAAAGATAAATATATATACCACTCTCTCTCTCACAGAAAGAGAAATATATACCACTCTCTCTCTCATACAGAAAGAGATATATATATACCACTCTCTCTCTCATACAGAAAGAGAAATATATATACCACTTTCTCTCTCATACAGAAAGAGAAATATATACCACTCTCTCTCTCTCACAGAAAGAGAAATATATACCACTCTCTCTCACAGAAAGAGAAATATATACCACTCTCTCTCTCTCACAGAAAGAGAAATATATACCACTCTCTCTCAGAAAGAGAAATATATATACCACTCTCTCTCTCACAGAAAGAGAAATATATACCACTCTCTCTCACACAGAAAGAGAAATATATACCACACTCTCTCTCCCAGAAAGAGAAATATATATACCACGCTCTCTCTCTCACAGAAAGAGAAATATATACCACTCTCTCTCACACAGAAAGAGAAATATATATACCACTCTCTCTCTCACAGAAAGAGAAATATATACCACTCTCTCCTCTATAACAGAAAGAGAAATATATACCACTCTCTCCTCTATAACAGAAAGAGAAATATATACCACTCTCTCATCTATAAGAGAAAGAAAAATATATACCACTCTCTCCTCTATAACAGAAAGAGAAATATATACCACACTCTCTCACAGAAAGAGAAATATATACCACTCTCTCTCTCAAACAGAGAAATATATATACCACTCTCTCTCACAGAAAGAGAAATATATACCACTCTCTCCTCTATAACAGAAAGAGAAATATATACCACTCTTTCTCTCACAGAAAGAGAAATATATACCACTCTCTCTCACAGAAAGAGAAATATATATACCACTCTCTCTCATACAGAAAGAGAAATATATACCACTCTCTCTCACAGAAAGAGAAATATATACCACTCTCTCACAGAAAGAGAAATATATACCCTCTGTGTTATAACTCTGTGTTATTAAGGAATTTGCATACTGAGTGGGCGGAGCTGCAGATGATTGGTTCAGGAGATTCTAATTTTAGAAGGTCTACATTTCAAAATTTCTAGGATATTTTTAATATGGTTTTTTTTTATTTTTAAGCATAAGGATTCTTAAGAATTTCTGGATATTTGATGTCTGATTCTTTTTATTTATCTATTTTATTTCTACACCTGACCCTAAAAGTAACCTTAATGATTAATTAATTATCCCTAAAATCAAAATCTAATCCAAACCTTTAATCCAATGTTAAATTTTAAGAATTTTAGAGTTACATTCAGTGGAATCAGAATAATTTACTTTCACCTTAGAGTTCAGTTATATTTAATAAACATGCAGTCGAACAGTAGCTAAATGTTAGTTGGATGTTAGTTGAATATTAGTTAAATGTTAATTAAATATTAGTTGAATATTAGTTGAATATTAGTTGAATGTTAACTGAATATTAATTGAATATTAATTGAATATTAGTTAAATGTTAATTAAATGTTAATTAAATATTAGTTGAATGTTAATTGAATGTTAACTGAATATTAATTGAATATTAATTGAATATTAGTTAAATGTTAATTAAATATTAGTTGAATATTAGTTGAATGTTAATTGAACATTAGTGGAAGGTTATTGAATGTTAATTGAGTATTAATTGAATGTTAATTGAATATTAATTGAATGTTAATTGAATATTAATTGAATGTTAATTAAATATTAGTTGAATGTTAATTGAATATTAATTGAATATTAATTGAATGTTAATTGAATGTTAGTTACATGGTAATTGAATGTTGGTTGAACTTGAGCATCTATGAGACGTCTATAAAAGTCCATCTAAACATGATAAAACCAGGTTTCATATATATCAGGTATTAATTAAACAGCAACAACATACATAGTTATATATTACATTTAATGCAATTTATTAGTGTTTTGCAATGCACTGTATATATATAACTGTGCGTGTGTGTGTGTATAGTGTATAGTGTGTGTGTGTATAGTGTGTGTGTGTAGTGTGTGTGTATAGTGTATAGTGTATAGTGTGTGTGTAGTGTGTGTGTATAGTGTATAGTGTGTGTGTGTACAGGTGCTGGTCAACGAATTAGAATAATTTGAAATTCTTTGAATGCATTTTTTGTGCAGAAAGCAAATCAGGTGTTCACCGCACCTGTCCTACTCGTTAGACTAATCACAGAACTCGTTACCTGGAAAAGAATTTGCTCAGCTGAGCTTTCCAAAAGGCCCATTTAGGCCATTTAACTGTGACACTGTTGTTTTGTTGAATTAGAATAATGGAGAAACCGTTTCATTGAATTAGAATAATTTTTATTATAATTACAATCATCACTTTCTCAGTATTTTGTGGCTGCCCCCTTGGCTTGTATGACTGCCTGAAGTCTCCGCGGCATCGATTTGACCAGCTTGTCGCAAGTTTCCGCACTCACAGCTTCCCAGGCAGTGGCGATGTTCTGCTTCAGTTGGTCCAGCGTAGTAGGCTTTCTGTCGCGAATTTTCCGCTTGACGATGGCCCAAAGGTTTTCAATGACATTGAGGTCAGGCGAGTTGGCCCGCCATGCCAAAACTTCAAGCTGTTTTTTAGTGAACCAATCTTTGGTCGACTTTGCCGCATGAGCCGGTGCAAGATCCTGTTGAAATATGAAGTCTTCTTCGCCGAACTGTTCCTCAACAGTCGGAATCAGGAACGTTTCCAGAACATCTTGATATACGGCAGCATTGACAGTCTTCTTGAGGAAGCAGAGTTTCCCTACACCTCGAGCGGACATGCATCCCCAGACCACAGTTGGTGCGCTTGCTGCAGTTTTTCTTGAGAGCTTTGCAGACGGAAGACTGGCTGATGCCGAGCTGCTCAGCAATTTTAGTTTGGGTCAAGCCTTGTTGGCGAAGGGCTTGAATTTGAGCCACTATTCCGGTTGAGAGGTCGCGCTGCTTACCCATGATTGATTTTACAACTTAGAAATTCTACTCAACCCTGACTTTATACTGCACAGTGAACACTCTTCACAGAAAACAAAAGTTCGAGCATTTATTCTAATTCAATGAAACGGTTTCTCCATTATTCTAATTCAATAAAACAACAGTGTCACAGTTAAATGGCCTAAATGGGCCTTTTGGAAAGCTCAGCTGAGGTAACGAGTTCTGTGATTAGTCTAACGAGTAGGACAGGTGCGGTGAACACCTGATTTGCTTTCTGCACAAAAAATGCATTCAAAGAATTTCATGATTGTACTATTTCAAATTATTCTAATTTGTTGACCAGCACCTGTATATGTGTGTATATATGAGCGTATAATGTGTGTAGTGTAGTATATATATGTATATATGTGTGTGTATATGAGCGTATAGTGTTTGTAGTGTAGAATATATGTGTATATATATGTGTATTAGAGCGTATAGTGTGTGTAGTGTAGTATATATGTGTATATATGTGTGTATATGGGCGTATAGTGTGTGTAGTGTAGTATATATATGTATATATGTGTGTGTATATGAGCGTATAGTGTTTGTAGTGTAGAATATATGTGTATATATATGTGTATTAGAGTGTATAGTGTGTGTAGTGTAGTATTTATGTGTATATATGTGTATATATGTGTGTATATGGGCGTATAGTGTGTGTATATAGTGTGTGTGTGTGTGTGTATAATGTGTGTGTAGTGTGTGTGTGTGTGTGTGTGTGTGTGTGTGTGTAGTGTGTGTATAGTGTGTGTATAGTGTGTGTGTGTGTAGTGTGTGTGTGTGTGTAGTGTGTGTGTGTGTAGTGTGTGTGTAGTGTGTGTGTGTGTGTGTGTGTGTGTGTGTGTGTGTGTGTATAGTGTGTGTGTATAGTGTGTGTGTATAGTGTGTGTGTATAGTGTGTGTATAGTGTGTGTGTGTATAGTGTGTGTGTGTGTGTGTGTGTGTGTGTGTGTGTGTGTGTGTGTGTGTGTGTATAGTGTGTGTGTATAGTGTGTGTGTATAGTGTGTGTATAGTGTGTGTATAGTGTGTGTATAGTGTGTGTGTGTGTAGTGTGTGTATAGTGTGTGTATAGTGTGTGTATAGTGTGTGTGTGTATAGTGTGTGTGTGTATAGTGTGTGTATAGTGTGTGTATAGTGTGTGTAGTGTGTGGAGGTTGAACCTGAAGCCCATCGTGCAGCTTAATTTAGGGCGTGTTGGTGTGTCTTTGCTATCGTAACGACAGGAAAAGTACACAAACCTTGTGCAGCTCGAAACGCAACGCAAAAGTCATACACTAATTCTCTTAATTAATCATGGGTGTAGTTAATCATGTTTTAGGGGTAACGTGAAATAATAATAAACCAATCAGAGTGTCTCTTGCTCATCATTCTCTTTAAGAGTAGATCAGGTGAGCTCTGTCTTTGGTGGATTGCTATTGTAACGGTGCAGCTACCTGGACGTGTTCAACAAACTCTTCTCAGCAGAGGAAACTGAGCTGCTGGTTGACGCTGTGAAGGAGCTCCAGCAGCTCATTTACGGGAACAGCAATGTTATTTTATTTACTATTCTGTTTATTGTTGATGTAAAAGTTGGGTTTGTGCTGCTGTGTGTTCATGTGTGTGTAATAAGTGGGGGTGTACGCTCGGCTCGGCACGGCGCCTGTGTTACCGAGATAGCGATGAACGTCTGACTGTTGGCGTCTGTCTAGGTTGTATTCAGTCAGTGGAGCTCCTGTGTTTTCTGTTACCAAGATAAACAAGATAAAACTCCAGAAATGTACCTGAACACACCTCATTTCCAGAACACCACGCCCATCAGTGTAGATATATTCAGAAGCTCTGCTGCTGCAGTCTGTAAGTATGTGTGTTTGGGTTTGGGGGATAGGTATGTGGTGTGCAGTGAGAGCTTGAGGATATAGATGAGGAGTCGTGTGATGAAGGCTGTAATGACCCGACAGCACCGGCAGCAGCTGATAAATGTAGTGACTCTGCTAAACTTCAACATCCAGATAACCTTTACTGATACACCCTGTAGCTCTACACTCCTGTTCTACTGCAGCTCTGTACAACAAATAAGAGAGAGCATCTAAAAATGATGAGTTTCTCTGATTTTACCAAATTAAAAACCTCTGGAATATAATCAAGAGGAAGATGGATGATCACAAACCATCAAACCACCAAACTGAACTGCTTAAATTTTTACACCAGGAGTAAAGCAGCATAAAGTTATCCAAAAGCAGTGTGTAAGACTGGTGGAGGAGAACATGATGCCAAGATGAAGAAGTGCTCTCTTTATTTTCTCGTCATTGTTTTACTGTGATAATATATTAATATATGTATTTTTATTTTTGTATATGGTTGTAGGCGGACTCTGGTCCTCTGCTATGTGCTGGTTATGAAGACGGCTCGCTGGTCCTCTGGGATGTTTCTAATAGGCGTCCTCTCAGCTGCCTGAAGGCCCACCCTGATCCTGTAATGTGTTTAGATGTGGATTCAGGCAGACAGAAGGGCGTCTCGGGGTCCTCAGACCAGAACCTGATCTCCTGGAGCTTCAGTGATCAGCAGAACCTTCAGGTATTCTGTTACTCTCCCCTCTACAGCCTTTATTACAGCACTGTTTATACTCATAAAGTCTTAAAATATATCTTACAATATTAGTTAAAGGCTAGATTTCCTAATTATTACAGAAAAATATTTCTGAATTGGATAAACAGATAATCGATTATATTAGAAGATTTATACATTTGATATTTATACATTTAGAATATTCAGATATTTGTATTTAGGTGATTTAGTTCTACAGCACTAAAATATCTGCTTTTTTCTATTTTACGGCATTTACTTCCAAACTGCGCTTTTATACTTATTTTTTTATATCGTATTTTTTGCACTGTAAGGTATACCGGATTATAAAGTGCATTTTATGCTACGCTAGTAAGGAACAGGGGTGTCGCCATGTTTTCCGTCTAATTCATCAGATTTCGCCTGTTCAGATTTTTCTCCTGAAAACTTCCGTTTATTTAACGTAGGCTTAGATTTCCTGATTTTGTCCCATGTAGCTTGTTTTAACATGCTAAATGTGCAGGCTACAGTCCAAAATTTTTATCTCAGAATTTTGAAAGAGATAACTAGCGCTGATCGATTTTAGCGCTAAAGCTAATGCTGCTCCAGCAGTGCTAGCCAGGGTTAGCAGCGGGATATAGTCCGATATACTCGGCTCTGAATGGTGAAAGAGCTAGCGCAGTTAGAGGCTAATGCTAATAACTTCACTGAAATGGCTGTATAACGCTGTAATTCAGCACTGACCATTTTTAACTGCAAAAATACATTATTTTTCTTATGCATTCGGTGCACAGCTTTATGAGGTAGAGTCTCCTGGAATTCAGGCTTTCAGTTAACAGCTGTGCTGAACTCATCAAGAGTTAATTACTTGAATTTCTTGTCTCTTAATGTGTTTGGGAGCATCAATGCATCTCTATTAGTATTAATACTCTACAGTAGAGCTGTTGTGAAATACGGGCAGGTTGACGGGAGATGTTGGAAATCTGATTTATTTTGTATCTTTAGTGAAATCTGATCTAAAATAAAACCTCACAATCTGATCTCACACTTCCTCACACACTCAACTGACCACACACACACACACACACTCTGTAGACGTATCGGGTGATGTAGGAGTGTATCTTCAGCTCCCGGCTGGGCCATAAATCAGACCCCCAGCTTCTTCTTCAGCACCATCAGATTCTACCCCCGACCGAATATCACCCCCCTCTCGCGCTCCTCTCGCGCTCCTCTCGCGCTCCTCTCGCGCCTCCTGTACTCGGGCCGTATTTTATGTTACGTAACCCCTCACCGTCTCGAGGTTAACGGCTCGTTAGCAGCGCTCCTCTCCGCTGATCTCAGGAGTTTAACCCTTAGAACCCTACAGACGCATTTTCCATCCTAAATCTCACCTTGTGTTCTCAGCTTAATTACTCAGGAATCCCTTCACACATCAACATAATCCATATATGGTTAGAAAGGGCGGAGCTTACTCTTTCTAAAAATAGTGATCACATCCCGGTGTGGTAAAGCTAAATCTACAAGAAACCCATTGAGAAAAACACCTAAAAAAGTGATAAATCTCCTTCCCCAACCAATATTATTTACCTTTAGTGCTTCAAACATATTTATGTCCTCTTGAGACCCTGCGTCCTCGTATGGGGACATTACATTTCTGCTTCTGTGCACCATGATACTTTTATATATTTTTTAAGCATTGACCCATTGGCCTCATACGGAGACACTATCTGTACCATCGAGTGGTCACATGACATTACACTCAACTGATTATAAAAAACAAGATGATGAGAATCCCAGTCAAAAGTTTCTACAGCCAGTCCAGACAGAAACATAGGCATGGTGAAAATTTGCATTTGCGTGAATTTTATGTTTAAAACTAATTTATTTACTTAGGGTAGAAAACTAAAATTTAGTTTTTGGACAAATTGGTTCGTATAGATGTTATCGGTTAAAATAAACTGCTGTCCCCATATGAGGACGATGTTTTTGTACAAGAAGTTGTTTTTTGATGATGTTTATATGATGTTTCAACCCAAATAATATCAGTAAACAAAGACTCAAAAGTGTTCACAGAAACAGTGTGAAACTACCTGCTTTACTCAAACTAAAGCTAAGTATGGTGTGCGCACTACTTTATATAGTTTTTATTTTACTTTATTTCACATTTTTACTAAGTAGTTATTTTACACTAAACTATTTTTTTTTTTATTTGGACTAAAAAAAAGCTCATATTTTTTGTATATATTGTAGTTTTCTTTGTGTGTCCTGATTAAAATACTGAAAGGTATAGGCTGCTCTGTGTGTCTTTAGGTTTTTAGTATCTACATGTATCCTAGAGGTGTGATTATTGATTATCAAGAAAAAAATAAATAAATAACTCCGCCTGATGCTGTTTCTCCATGTATTTTATCAAAGTAATAATTAATAAACCATGTAATGAACTCAAATCATCAACATTCTTATGCTTTTAACTCATAAACACTCTAGTCTAACTGTTTTTGAAAATGTATCTTAGGTGTGAGTATATTTAAAGTCCATACATTAAAAAATAAGTAAAAAAAAAAAAAAAAAACAGGCGCTTGTTAAAATTTTGAGTAAAACATGATCAGTTCCAGGAAAATAGAACAATTCTGCTTCCTTTTACGTGATTTTAAATGATGATATTTTTGAGCAGCCGTATGTCTTCTGGAGTAAAAGAGATCAGGGCATGTGTCTGTCTGATATAATTACTGTGTTATAAGACCTGAAAGAGGAACTGAAAACAAAAACGGAGAATAAAAACGCACCAAAACAGCCCAGACTCGGCCGGGGGGGGGGGGGGGGGGGGGCTGCTGTTGTTCTTTCCAGAGTCTTTTACACTTGAACGGACGGATTAGAAATATTCGTAAACGCTCTCGTATTATTCCTGCGGTGCAGAAATATATCTGCAATAATACTGCGAGAGCATTTATTCAATATTTCTGAAAACAGGCGGGAGGGGGCGGCCGGGTTTACTTTAGCCGGGGCTGAGGCAGCGGGGCGAGTGGGGGGGGGGGATGATTTAGAGGGCGAGGCGGGGGGGTTAGGGCAGGGCGAGCTGGGAAAAGAGTCAGCGGGGGCTTTTAAATTAGCCTGGAGTGCAGCGCAGTGTGACGTCCAGACAGCCACCGACCATCTCTTCCCACACTGTGGTGTTACTGTACAGCCCAGCTACAGACTCTACTGCCTCACTCTCTCTCTCTCTCTCTCTATCTCTCTCTCTCTTTCACTCTTTCTCTTTTACTCTACCTTTTCACTCTTTCTTTAAACCTTGGTGTTTTATTTTTTCTCTCAGTCTGTCTCTCTTTATTTTCCAATTGTAAAAGGATACGTTTATTCAGGAAATCCTGTACAAAATCTGTACCAGTTGAGCTCCTGTGGGGCATCCTCAAACTCAAGGTGTTTAACCTCCAAACAGAACCTGGATACATTAGTAAAGACAATCTTACTCTCTCTTTCTCTCTCTCTCTCTTTCTTTTCACTCTTTCTTTAAACCTTGGTGTTTTATCTTTTCACTCAGTCTGTCTCTCTTTATTCTCTCATTATAAAAGGATTAGTTGATTGTGGAAAACCTGCACTAATTGAGCTCCTGTGGGGCATCCTCAAACACAATGTGACTAAACCCCAAATGGAACCTGGATACATTAGTAAAGACAATCTCTGTTGTTCTCTCTCTCTCTCTCTCTCTCTCTCTATTTCTCTCTTTTACTCTCCCTTTATTCTTTCTATAAAACGTATAATAACTTTATTCTCTCATTTGAAAGAATAAGATTATTAGTGAATCTGTACCAATAGAGCTCCTGTGGGGCATCCTCAAACACCAGATAGATCACTATCCCTTTTCATTCCTTCTTTCTTTCTTTAAAACTTTGTGTAACTTGTTCTCTCTCAGGCTATCTCTCTTTATGCACTCATTTTAAAAAGTGAAAAGCTGTTAAATTGGCAGGAGGCTCTTGTACCCCAGGTTGTTGAAGTTGGTTCCCAGCTACTGCTTCATCTGTAAATCTTTATAATCTTTATATTAAATCAATTTCTAACTTTCAAACTCAATTTACACCACGATTACAGCTGCCTTGCTGTTGAGGCTGGAGGTAAAAGTAATGGAATGGCCGAGTATGTCTCCGGAGCTAAACCCAATCGAGCACCTGTGGGGCATCCAAACAGAACATGGCTACATTAATAAAGAAGATATGGTTCCAACCTGTATCCTGTTGATACACTGTCTAGATAATAAACAGTTAATTGGAACCAATAAACCAATAATCCCTGGTCCAATAGCCCCTGGAGAGATAATAAAAACATGAGTGACCGTTAGCTGAGCTGAGCAGTGGTTCTCAGTGGGAGGACAGTAAATGCTGAGACGGGAGGGGACGAGGACAGGTCAGGGACGGGACGGGAGGGGACAGGACAGGGTGGCTGAAGGCCTTGAATCTGATCCGGGACGCTGAGCTCCGTTACTCTCTGAAACTGAGACTCATCTCTGAAGCTCATTCATCTGTCCTGCTATTAATGGAGTCGTCAACCTGTCAGATCTTTACACTGATGACAAACGTCCCTCCTACTCTTAATACTAGACGTTTTAATATATAAACACTATATATTCAAAAATATTGAGACACCTGATCCATTCATTTATCAATTCTTCTTAAATTAAGGGTAAAAATAAAATGAGTTTATCCAGCAGCTTTAGTTGTTGGAGTAACTGTAATTGTCTCCACTGTCCAGAAAAGACTTTGTTCACTATTTTAGTATTTTATCTATAGGTGAGCCGCCAATTGAGCACCTGTGGGGCATCCTCAAACACAAGATAGAGGAGCACAAGGTGTCTGAACTTTAAACAGAACCTGGATACATTACTTTTTCTTTTTTTAAACTTTTGTTTATTAAGCAGGAAGATAAAGCATTATTAACATTTAAAAATATACAATTTCTTACGTTCCTTTTAGCATGAAAGACAAATAATAAACTAATAAAATGGCTCGTAAACAAGAAAACACCTATTAACCATAAGAGAGGACCTTTTTCACATTTTAGTGATCTATAGGCGAGCCGTAAATCGTGCTCAATCATGCAGCTTTATTTAGTTTTGGGGCGTGTCAGTGTAGTGTGTCTTTGCTATCGTAACGACAGGAAAAGTACACAAACCTTGTGTAGCTCGAAACGCAACGCAAAAGTAATTCGTTAAAAGTACTAATTCTCTTAATTAATGATGGGTGTGAAATATATGAAATAATAAACCAATCAGAGCGTCTCTTGTTCATCATTCTCTTTAAGAGTAGATCAGGTGAGCTCTGTCTTTGGTGGATTGCTATTGTAACGGTGCAGCTACCTGGACGTGTTCAACAAACTCTTCTCAGCAGAGGAAACTGAGCTGCTGGTTGACGCTGTGAAGGAGCTCCAGCAGCTCATTTACGGGAACAGCAATGTTATTTTATTTACTATTCTGTTTATTGTTGATGTAAAAGTTGGGTTTGTGCTGCTGTGTGTTCATGTGTGTGTAATAAGTGGGGGCGTACGCTCGGCTCGGCACGGCGCCCGTGTTACCGAGATAGCGATGAACGTCTGACTGTTGGCGTCTGTCTAGGTTGTATTCAGTCAGTGGAGCTCCTGTGTTTTCTGTTACCAAGATAAACAAGATAAAACTCCAGAAATGTACCTGAACACACCTCATTTCCAGAACACCACGCCCATCAGTGTAGATATATTCAGAAGCTCTGCTGCTGTTTAAAGGATGTGTGTAGAATGTGTAAAAATAGTGTTTTTAAGTGAAATAAACTTGAAGAGGTTTGATGTGTGTCAGGTTTTAACTTATCAGGGCTGCTGAAGGCTCCCCTGACTTTAACTCACAGAAACTGGGTTTGATGGAATCCAGCACTGTGTGTGTCGGGTGGTATGTATTGGGGTGTGTGTGTGTGTGTGTGTGTGTGTGTGTTGGCAGGGCTTTAGTAGATGTGATGGAGGAGTGGACAGGGAAGCAGCTTTTATCAGCAGGAGATAAAGATATCCTGGCTGCACACACACTCTAATACACACACACACACACACACACACACACACACTCTCACACACACACACACACACACACACACACACACTCTAATACACACACACACACACACACACACACTCTCTTGATGTTATTGGATGTCTGGGTGGGGGGGTGTGACATGGGGTTGACTAAGAGTAATTGCACATGCATATCACTTTGCTGG